>NW_028118348.1:0-55000 GCF_965113295.1 Leuciscus leuciscus | reverse complement strand
ATCCATCCATCCATCCATCCATCCATCCATCCATCACTCCATCCATCAATCTATCTATAGAAATAGACACTTACCTGTCAGCATTGGTGCTGTTTCAGCACTCGTGCTGATATGCACGGCAAATGCAACCATTTTGCATTGACAGGTGAACAGCTGGGGGAAAACTCAAGTTCAGTTTGCGTCAGGGCGTCTGCATGGATGCAGGGTCAAAGGCCAAAGGCCTGGCACGCTACCTCACCTAACCAGCTAAACCTACCCACCACCTGCACAAAAAAACAGAAAACAAAACCAAAAAACACTGACCACTGGCGGGACCTACACAGACCCTACCCAAAATATACCAGGATAGACCACCCCTATATAAAATAACCCTAGATACAACAGCAATTTATAAAATAGACCCCTGTTAAAAAAAAACAAATCTAAAAAATAAAGTGCAGTACCGTGTCTACACACCTGGTGGCGCTAGAGGCGCACCAAACCACCACCAGTCGACTAGCCATACATCAATTACTATATAAACCAAGTTTCGTACAGATAAAACACACCGTTGCAGATATATGGACAGTTAAGATTCGGCCAATCAGATGCCCTTTATGCAAATGAGGGTGGTTACTAATGAGGGTGAAAGTCGTTTTTACCTCCCTACCTAACCCTAACCCAACCCTAACCCTCTAACCCTAACCCTAACCCTAACCCTAACCTAACCCTAACTCTGCATGGATGCAGGGTCAAAGGCCAAAGGCCTGGCACGCTACCTCACCTAACCAGCTAAACCTACCCACCACCTGCACAAAAAAACAGAAAACAAAACCAAAAAACACTGACCACTGGCGGGACCTACACAGACCCTACCCAAAATATACCAGGATAGACCACCCCTATATAAAATAACCCTAGATACAACAGCAATTTATAAAATAGACCCCTGTTAAAAAAAAACAAATCTAAAAAATAAAGTGCAGTACCGTGTCTACACACCTGGTGGCGCTAGAGGCGCACCAAACCACCACCAGTCGACTAGCCATACATCAATTACTATATAAACCAAGTTTCGTACAGATAAAACACACCGTTGCAGATATATGGACAGTTAAGATTCGGCCAATCAGATGCCCTTTATGCAAATGAGGGTGGTTACTAATGAGGGTGAAAGTCGTTTTTACCTCCCTACCTATATGCCATTTTAACCCTAACCTAACCATAGCCCCAAACTAACCCTAAACCCAAACTAACCATTAGTCCAAAGACTACTTTCAATATTTAACACAAAACAATAAAAAAATATGAACAAACAGTCGATCAAACTCATCTATCCATCTATCCATCTATCCATCTATCCATCTATCTATCCATCCATCCATCCATCACTCCATCACTCCATCACTCCATCCATCCATGTATAACACAGGCCTAAAAACATTCACTTTTTCAAACAAAAACTTTTTTTTTTTTAACAAAAAGTTGTTTAAACTCATGTATCTATATATTCATCTATTCATCTATCTATCTATTTATCTATCTATCCATCCATCCATCCATCCATCCATCACTCCATCCATCCATGTATAACACAGGCCTAAAAACATTCACTTTTTCAAACAAAAACATATTTTTTTTAACAAAAAGTGGTTTAAACTCATGTATCTATATATTCATCTATTCATCTATCTATCCATCCATCCATCCATCCATCCATCACTCCATCACTCCATCCATCAATGTAACACAGGCCTAAAAAACATTCACTTTTTCAAACAAAAACATTTTTTTTAACAAAAACATTTTTTTTAACAAAAAGTTGTTTCAACTCATGTACCTATCTATCCATCCATCCATCCATCCATCCATCCATCCATCCATCCATCCATCCATCCATCCATCCATCCATCACTCCATCCATCAATCTATCTATAGAAATAGACACTTACCTGTCAGCATTGGTGCTGTTTCAGCACTCGTGCTGATATGCACGGCAAATGCAACCATTTTGCATTGACAGGTGAACAGCTGGGGGAAAACTCAAGTTCAGTTTGCGTCAGGGCGTCTGCATGGATGCAGGGTCAAAGGCCAAAGGCCTGGCACGCTACCTCACCTAACCAGCTAAACCTACCCACCACCTGCACAAAAAAACAGAAAACAAAACCAAAAAACACTGACCACTGGCGGGACCTACACAGACCCTACCCAAAATATACCAGGATAGACCACCCCTATATAAAATAACCCTAGATACAACAGCAATTTATAAAATAGACCCCTGTTAAAAAAAAACAAATCTAAAAAATAAAGTGCAGTACCGTGTCTACACACCTGGTGGCGCTAGAGGCGCACCAAACCACCACCAGTCGACTAGCCATACATCAATTACTATATAAACCAAGTTTCGTACAGATAAAACACACCGTTGCAGATATATGGACAGTTAAGATTCGGCCAATCAGATGCCCTTTATGCAAATGAGGGTGGTTACTAATGAGGGTGAAAGTCGTTTTTACCTCCCTACCTATATGCCATTTTAACCCTAACCTAACCATAGCCTCAAACTAACCCTAAACCCAAACTAACCATTAGTCCAAAGACTACTTTCAATATTTAACACAAAACAATAAAAAAATATGAACAAACAGTCGATCAAACTCATCTATCCATCTATCCATCTATCCATCTATCCATCTATCTATCCATCCATCCATCCATCACTCCATCACTCCATCACTCCATCCATCCATGTATAACACAGGCCTAAAAACATTCACTTTTTCAAACAAAAACTTTTTTTTTTTTAACAAAAAGTTGTTTAAACTCATGTATCTATATATTCATCTATTCATCTATCTATCTATTTATCTATCTATCCATCCATCCATCCATCCATCCATCACTCCATCCATCCATGTATAACACAGGCCTAAAAACATTCACTTTTTCAAACAAAAACATATTTTTTTTAACAAAAAGTGGTTTAAACTCATGTATCTATATATTCATCTATTCATCTATCTATCCATCCATCCATCCATCCATCCATCACTCCATCACTCCATCCATCAATGTAACACAGGCCTAAAAAACATTCACTTTTTCAAACAAAAACATTTTTTTTAACAAAAACATTTTTTTTAACAAAAAGTTGTTTCAACTCATGTACCTATCTATCCATCCATCCATCCATCCATCCATCCATCCATCCATCCATCCATCCATCACTCCATCCATCAATCTATCTATAGAAATAGACACTTACCTGTCAGCATTGGTGCTGTTTCAGCACTCGTGCTGATATGCACGGCAAATGCAACCATTTTGCATTGACAGGTGAACAGCTGGGGGAAAACTCAAGTTCAGTTTGCGTCAGGGCGTCTGCATGGATGCAGGGTCAAAGGCCAAAGGCCTGGCACGCTACCTCACCTAACCAGCTAAACCTACCCACCACCTGCACAAAAAAACAGAAAACAAAACCAAAAAACACTGACCACTGGCGGGACCTACACAGACCCTACCCAAAATATACCAGGATAGACCACCCCTATATAAAATAACCCTAGATACAACAGCAATTTATAAAATAGACCCCTGTTAAAAAAAAACAAATCTAAAAAATAAAGTGCAGTACCGTGTCTACACACCTGGTGGCGCTAGAGGCGCACCAAACCACCACCAGTCGACTAGCCATACATCAATTACTATATAAACCAAGTTTCGTACAGATAAAACACACCGTTGCAGATATATGGACAGTTAAGATTCGGCCAATCAGATGCCCTTTATGCAAATGAGGGTGGTTACTAATGAGGGTGAAAGTCGTTTTTACCTCCCTACCTATATGCCATTTTAACCCTAACCTAACCATAGCCTCAAACTAACCCTAAACCCAAACTAACCATTAGTCCAAAGACTACTTTCAATATTTAACACAAAACAATAAAAAAATATGAACAAACAGTCGATCAAACTCATCTATCCATCTATCCATCTATCCATCTATCCATCTATCTATCCATCCATCCATCCATCACTCCATCACTCCATCACTCCATCCATCCATGTATAACACAGGCCTAAAAACATTCACTTTTTCAAACAAAAACTTTTTTTTTTTTAACAAAAAGTTGTTTAAACTCATGTATCTATATATTCATCTATTCATCTATCTATCTATTTATCTATCTATCCATCCATCCATCCATCCATCCATCACTCCATCCATCCATGTATAACACAGGCCTAAAAACATTCACTTTTTCAAACAAAAACATATTTTTTTTAACAAAAAGTGGTTTAAACTCATGTATCTATATATTCATCTATTCATCTATCTATCCATCCATCCATCCATCCATCCATCACTCCATCACTCCATCCATCAATGTAACACAGGCCTAAAAAACATTCACTTTTTCAAACAAAAACATTTTTTTTAACAAAAACATTTTTTTTAACAAAAAGTTGTTTCAACTCATGTACCTATCTATCCATCCATCCATCCATCCATCCATCCATCCATCCATCCATCCATCCATCACTCCATCCATCAATCTATCTATAGAAATAGACACTTACCTGTCAGCATTGGTGCTGTTTCAGCACTCGTGCTGATATGCACGGCAAATGCAACCATTTTGCATTGACAGGTGAACAGCTGGGGGAAAACTCAAGTTCAGTTTGCGTCAGGGCGTCTGCATGGATGCAGGGTCAAAGGCCAAAGGCCTGGCACGCTACCTCACCTAACCAGCTAAACCTACCCACCACCTGCACAAAAAAACAGAAAACAAAACCAAAAAACACTGACCACTGGCGGGACCTACACAGACCCTACCCAAAATATACCAGGATAGACCACCCCTATATAAAATAACCCTAGATACAACAGCAATTTATAAAATAGACCCCTGTTAAAAAAAAACAAATCTAAAAAATAAAGTGCAGTACCGTGTCTACACACCTGGTGGCGCTAGAGGCGCACCAAACCACCACCAGTCGACTAGCCATACATCAATTACTATATAAACCAAGTTTCGTACAGATAAAACACACCGTTGCAGATATATGGACAGTTAAGATTCGGCCAATCAGATGCCCTTTATGCAAATGAGGGTGGTTACTAATGAGGGTGAAAGTCGTTTTTACCTCCCTACCTATATGCCATTTTAACCCTAACCTAACCATAGCCTCAAACTAACCCTAAACCCAAACTAACCATTAGTCCAAAGACTACTTTCAATATTTAACACAAAACAATAAAAAAATATGAACAAACAGTCGATCAAACTCATCTATCCATCTATCCATCTATCCATCTATCCATCTATCTATCCATCCATCCATCCATCACTCCATCACTCCATCACTCCATCCATCCATGTATAACACAGGCCTAAAAACATTCACTTTTTCAAACAAAAACTTTTTTTTTTTTAACAAAAAGTTGTTTAAACTCATGTATCTATATATTCATCTATTCATCTATCTATCTATTTATCTATCTATCCATCCATCCATCCATCCATCCATCACTCCATCCATCCATGTATAACACAGGCCTAAAAACATTCACTTTTTCAAACAAAAACATATTTTTTTTAACAAAAAGTGGTTTAAACTCATGTATCTATATATTCATCTATTCATCTATCTATCCATCCATCCATCCATCCATCCATCACTCCATCACTCCATCCATCAATGTAACACAGGCCTAAAAAACATTCACTTTTTCAAACAAAAACATTTTTTTTAACAAAAACATTTTTTTTAACAAAAAGTTGTTTCAACTCATGTACCTATCTATCCATCCATCCATCCATCCATCCATCCATCCATCCATCCATCCATCCATCACTCCATCCATCAATCTATCTATAGAAATAGACACTTACCTGTCAGCATTGGTGCTGTTTCAGCACTCGTGCTGATATGCACGGCAAATGCAACCATTTTGCATTGACAGGTGAACAGCTGGGGGAAAACTCAAGTTCAGTTTGCGTCAGGGCGTCTGCATGGATGCAGGGTCAAAGGCCAAAGGCCTGGCACGCTACCTCACCTAACCAGCTAAACCTACCCACCACCTGCACAAAAAAACAGAAAACAAAACCAAAAAACACTGACCACTGGCGGGACCTACACAGACCCTACCCAAAATATACCAGGATAGACCACCCCTATATAAAATAACCCTAGATACAACAGCAATTTATAAAATAGACCCCTGTTAAAAAAAAACAAATCTAAAAAATAAAGTGCAGTACCGTGTCTACACACCTGGTGGCGCTAGAGGCGCACCAAACCACCACCAGTCGACTAGCCATACATCAATTACTATATAAACCAAGTTTCGTACAGATAAAACACACCGTTGCAGATATATGGACAGTTAAGATTCGGCCAATCAGATGCCCTTTATGCAAATGAGGGTGGTTACTAATGAGGGTGAAAGTCGTTTTTACCTCCCTACCTATATGCCATTTTAACCCTAACCTAACCATAGCCTCAAACTAACCCTAAACCCAAACTAACCATTAGTCCAAAGACTACTTTCAATATTTAACACAAAACAATAAAAAAATATGAACAAACAGTCGATCAAACTCATCTATCCATCTATCCATCTATCCATCTATCCATCTATCTATCCATCCATCCATCCATCACTCCATCACTCCATCACTCCATCCATCCATGTATAACACAGGCCTAAAAACATTCACTTTTTCAAACAAAAACTTTTTTTTTTTTAACAAAAAGTTGTTTAAACTCATGTATCTATATATTCATCTATTCATCTATCTATCTATTTATCTATCTATCCATCCATCCATCCATCCATCCATCACTCCATCCATCCATGTATAACACAGGCCTAAAAACATTCACTTTTTCAAACAAAAACATATTTTTTTTAACAAAAAGTGGTTTAAACTCATGTATCTATATATTCATCTATTCATCTATCTATCCATCCATCCATCCATCCATCCATCACTCCATCACTCCATCCATCAATGTAACACAGGCCTAAAAAACATTCACTTTTTCAAACAAAAACATTTTTTTTAACAAAAACATTTTTTTTAACAAAAAGTTGTTTCAACTCATGTACCTATCTATCCATCCATCCATCCATCCATCCATCCATCCATCCATCCATCCATCCATCACTCCATCCATCAATCTATCTATAGAAATAGACACTTACCTGTCAGCATTGGTGCTGTTTCAGCACTCGTGCTGATATGCACGGCAAATGCAACCATTTTGCATTGACAGGTGAACAGCTGGGGGAAAACTCAAGTTCAGTTTGCGTCAGGGCGTCTGCATGGATGCAGGGTCAAAGGCCAAAGGCCTGGCACGCTACCTCACCTAACCAGCTAAACCTACCCACCACCTGCACAAAAAAACAGAAAACAAAACCAAAAAACACTGACCACTGGCGGGACCTACACAGACCCTACCCAAAATATACCAGGATAGACCACCCCTATATAAAATAACCCTAGATACAACAGCAATTTATAAAATAGACCCCTGTTAAAAAAAAACAAATCTAAAAAATAAAGTGCAGTACCGTGTCTACACACCTGGTGGCGCTAGAGGCGCACCAAACCACCACCAGTCGACTAGCCATACATCAATTACTATATAAACCAAGTTTCGTACAGATAAAACACACCGTTGCAGATATATGGACAGTTAAGATTCGGCCAATCAGATGCCCTTTATGCAAATGAGGGTGGTTACTAATGAGGGTGAAAGTCGTTTTTACCTCCCTACCTATATGCCATTTTAACCCTAACCTAACCATAGCCTCAAACTAACCCTAAACCCAAACTAACCATTAGTCCAAAGACTACTTTCAATATTTAACACAAAACAATAAAAAAATATGAACAAACAGTCGATCAAACTCATCTATCCATCTATCCATCTATCCATCTATCCATCTATCCATCTATCTATCCATCCATCCATCCATCACTCCATCACTCCATCACTCCATCCATCCATGTATAACACAGGCCTAAAAACATTCACTTTTTCAAACAAAAACTTTTTTTTTTTTAACAAAAAGTTGTTTAAACTCATGTATCTATATATTCATCTATTCATCTATCTATCTATTTATCTATCTATCCATCCATCCATCCATCCATCCATCACTCCATCCATCCATGTATAACACAGGCCTAAAAACATTCACTTTTTCAAACAAAAACATATTTTTTTTAACAAAAAGTGGTTTAAACTCATGTATCTATATATTCATCTATTCATCTATCTATCCATCCATCCATCCATCCATCCATCACTCCATCACTCCATCCATCAATGTAACACAGGCCTAAAAAACATTCACTTTTTCAAACAAAAACATTTTTTTTAACAAAAACATTTTTTTTAACAAAAAGTTGTTTCAACTCATGTACCTATCTATCCATCCATCCATCCATCCATCCATCCATCCATCCATCCATCCATCACTCCATCCATCAATCTATCTATAGAAATAGACACTTACCTGTCAGCATTGGTGCTGTTTCAGCACTCGTGCTGATATGCACGGCAAATGCAACCATTTTGCATTGACAGGTGAACAGCTGGGGGAAAACTCAAGTTCAGTTTGCGTCAGGGCGTCTGCATGGATGCAGGGTCAAAGGCCAAAGGCCTGGCACGCTACCTCACCTAACCAGCTAAACCTACCCACCACCTGCACAAAAAAACAGAAAACAAAACCAAAAAACACTGACCACTGGCGGGACCTACACAGACCCTACCCAAAATATACCAGGATAGACCACCCCTATATAAAATAACCCTAGATACAACAGCAATTTATAAAATAGACCCCTGTTAAAAAAAAACAAATCTAAAAAATAAAGTGCAGTACCGTGTCTACACACCTGGTGGCGCTAGAGGCGCACCAAACCACCACCAGTCGACTAGCCATACATCAATTACTATATAAACCAAGTTTCGTACAGATAAAACACACCGTTGCAGATATATGGACAGTTAAGATTCGGCCAATCAGATGCCCTTTATGCAAATGAGGGTGGTTACTAATGAGGGTGAAAGTCGTTTTTACCTCCCTACCTATATGCCATTTTAACCCTAACCTAACCATAGCCTCAAACTAACCCTAAACCCAAACTAACCATTAGTCCAAAGACTACTTTCAATATTTAACACAAAACAATAAAAAAATATGAACAAACAGTCGATCAAACTCATCTATCCATCTATCCATCTATCCATCTATCCATCTATCTATCCATCCATCCATCCATCACTCCATCACTCCATCACTCCATCCATCCATGTATAACACAGGCCTAAAAACATTCACTTTTTCAAACAAAAACTTTTTTTTTTTTAACAAAAAGTTGTTTAAACTCATGTATCTATATATTCATCTATTCATCTATCTATCTATTTATCTATCTATCCATCCATCCATCCATCCATCCATCACTCCATCCATCCATGTATAACACAGGCCTAAAAACATTCACTTTTTCAAACAAAAACATATTTTTTTTAACAAAAAGTGGTTTAAACTCATGTATCTATATATTCATCTATTCATCTATCTATCCATCCATCCATCCATCCATCCATCACTCCATCACTCCATCCATCAATGTAACACAGGCCTAAAAAACATTCACTTTTTCAAACAAAAACATTTTTTTTAACAAAAACATTTTTTTTAACAAAAAGTTGTTTCAACTCATGTACCTATCTATCCATCCATCCATCCATCCATCCATCCATCCATCCATCCATCCATCCATCACTCCATCCATCAATCTATCTATAGAAATAGACACTTACCTGTCAGCATTGGTGCTGTTTCAGCACTCGTGCTGATATGCACGGCAAATGCAACCATTTTGCATTGACAGGTGAACAGCTGGGGGAAAACTCAAGTTCAGTTTGCGTCAGGGCGTCTGCATGGATGCAGGGTCAAAGGCCAAAGGCCTGGCACGCTACCTCACCTAACCAGCTAAACCTACCCACCACCTGCACAAAAAAACAGAAAACAAAACCAAAAAACACTGACCACTGGCGGGACCTACACAGACCCTACCCAAAATATACCAGGATAGACCACCCCTATATAAAATAACCCTAGATACAACAGCAATTTATAAAATAGACCCCTGTTAAAAAAAAACAAATCTAAAAAATAAAGTGCAGTACCGTGTCTACACACCTGGTGGCGCTAGAGGCGCACCAAACCACCACCAGTCGACTAGCCATACATCAATTACTATATAAACCAAGTTTCGTACAGATAAAACACACCGTTGCAGATATATGGACAGTTAAGATTCGGCCAATCAGATGCCCTTTATGCAAATGAGGGTGGTTACTAATGAGGGTGAAAGTCGTTTTTACCTCCCTACCTATATGCCATTTTAACCCTAACCTAACCATAGCCTCAAACTAACCCTAAACCCAAACTAACCATTAGTCCAAAGACTACTTTCAATATTTAACACAAAACAATAAAAAAATATGAACAAACAGTCGATCAAACTCATCTATCCATCTATCCATCTATCCATCTATCCATCTATCTATCCATCCATCCATCCATCACTCCATCACTCCATCACTCCATCCATCCATGTATAACACAGGCCTAAAAACATTCACTTTTTCAAACAAAAACTTTTTTTTTTTTAACAAAAAGTTGTTTAAACTCATGTATCTATATATTCATCTATTCATCTATCTATCTATTTATCTATCCATCCATCCATCCATCCATCACTCCATCCATCCATGTATAACACAGGCCTAAAAACATTCACTTTTTCAAACAAAAACATATTTTTTTTAACAAAAAGTGGTTTAAACTCATGTATCTATATATTCATCTATTCATCTATCTATCCATCCATCCATCCATCCATCCATCACTCCATCACTCCATCCATCAATGTAACACAGGCCTAAAAAACATTCACTTTTTCAAACAAAAACATTTTTTTTAACAAAAACATTTTTTTTAACAAAAAGTTGTTTCAACTCATGTACCTATCTATCCATCCATCCATCCATCCATCCATCCATCCATCCATCCATCCATCCATCCATCACTCCATCCATCAATCTATCTATAGAAATAGACACTTACCTGTCAGCATTGGTGCTGTTTCAGCACTCGTGCTGATATGCACGGCAAATGCAACCATTTTGCATTGACAGGTGAACAGCTGGGGGAAAACTCAAGTTCAGTTTGCGTCAGGGCGTCTGCATGGATGCAGGGTCAAAGGCCAAAGGCCTGGCACGCTACCTCACCTAACCAGCTAAACCTACCCACCACCTGCACAAAAAAACAGAAAACAAAACCAAAAAACACTGACCACTGGCGGGACCTACACAGACCCTACCCAAAATATACCAGGATAGACCACCCCTATATAAAATAACCCTAGATACAACAGCAATTTATAAAATAGACCCCTGTTAAAAAAAAACAAATCTAAAAAATAAAGTGCAGTACCGTGTCTACACACCTGGTGGCGCTAGAGGCGCACCAAACCACCACCAGTCGACTAGCCATACATCAATTACTATATAAACCAAGTTTCGTACAGATAAAACACACCGTTGCAGATATATGGACAGTTAAGATTCGGCCAATCAGATGCCCTTTATGCAAATGAGGGTGGTTACTAATGAGGGTGAAAGTCGTTTTTACCTCCCTACCTATATGCCATTTTAACCCTAACCTAACCATAGCCTCAAACTAACCCTAAACCCAAACTAACCATTAGTCCAAAGACTACTTTCAATATTTAACACAAAACAATAAAAAAATATGAACAAACAGTCGATCAAACTCATCTATCCATCTATCCATCTATCCATCTATCCATCTATCTATCCATCCATCCATCCATCACTCCATCACTCCATCACTCCATCCATCCATGTATAACACAGGCCTAAAAACATTCACTTTTTCAAACAAAAACTTTTTTTTTTTTAACAAAAAGTTGTTTAAACTCATGTATCTATATATTCATCTATTCATCTATCTATCTATTTATCTATCTATCCATCCATCCATCCATCCATCCATCACTCCATCCATCCATGTATAACACAGGCCTAAAAACATTCACTTTTTCAAACAAAAACATATTTTTTTTAACAAAAAGTGGTTTAAACTCATGTATCTATATATTCATCTATTCATCTATCTATCCATCCATCCATCCATCCATCCATCACTCCATCACTCCATCCATCAATGTAACACAGGCCTAAAAAACATTCACTTTTTCAAACAAAAACATTTTTTTTAACAAAAACATTTTTTTTAACAAAAAGTTGTTTCAACTCATGTACCTATCTATCCATCCATCCATCCATCCATCCATCCATCCATCCATCCATCCATCCATCCATCCATCCATCCATCACTCCATCCATCAATCTATCTATAGAAATAGACACTTACCTGTCAGCATTGGTGCTGTTTCAGCACTCGTGCTGATATGCACGGCAAATGCAACCATTTTGCATTGACAGGTGAACAGCTGGGGGAAAACTCAAGTTCAGTTTGCGTCAGGGCGTCTGCATGGATGCAGGGTCAAAGGCCAAAGGCCTGGCACGCTACCTCACCTAACCAGCTAAACCTACCCACCACCTGCACAAAAAAACAGAAAACAAAACCAAAAAACACTGACCACTGGCGGGACCTACACAGACCCTACCCAAAATATACCAGGATAGACCACCCCTATATAAAATAACCCTAGATACAACAGCAATTTATAAAATAGACCCCTGTTAAAAAAAAACAAATCTAAAAAATAAAGTGCAGTACCGTGTCTACACACCTGGTGGCGCTAGAGGCGCACCAAACCACCACCAGTCGACTAGCCATACATCAATTACTATATAAACCAAGTTTCGTACAGATAAAACACACCGTTGCAGATATATGGACAGTTAAGATTCGGCCAATCAGATGCCCTTTATGCAAATGAGGGTGGTTACTAATGAGGGTGAAAGTCGTTTTTACCTCCCTACCTATATGCCATTTTAACCCTAACCTAACCATAGCCTCAAACTAACCCTAAACCCAAACTAACCATTAGTCCAAAGACTACTTTCAATATTTAACACAAAACAATAAAAAAATATGAACAAACAGTCGATCAAACTCATCTATCCATCTATCCATCTATCCATCTATCCATCTATCTATCCATCCATCCATCCATCACTCCATCACTCCATCACTCCATCCATCCATGTATAACACAGGCCTAAAAACATTCACTTTTTCAAACAAAAACTTTTTTTTTTTTAACAAAAAGTTGTTTAAACTCATGTATCTATATATTCATCTATTCATCTATCTATCTATTTATCTATCTATCCATCCATCCATCCATCCATCCATCACTCCATCCATCCATGTATAACACAGGCCTAAAAACATTCACTTTTTCAAACAAAAACATATTTTTTTTAACAAAAAGTGGTTTAAACTCATGTATCTATATATTCATCTATTCATCTATCTATCCATCCATCCATCCATCCATCCATCACTCCATCACTCCATCCATCAATGTAACACAGGCCTAAAAAACATTCACTTTTTCAAACAAAAACATTTTTTTTAACAAAAACATTTTTTTTAACAAAAAGTTGTTTCAACTCATGTACCTATCTATCCATCCATCCATCCATCCATCCATCCATCCATCCATCCATCCATCCATCCATCCATCCATCCATCACTCCATCCATCAATCTATCTATAGAAATAGACACTTACCTGTCAGCATTGGTGCTGTTTCAGCACTCGTGCTGATATGCACGGCAAATGCAACCATTTTGCATTGACAGGTGAACAGCTGGGGGAAAACTCAAGTTCAGTTTGCGTCAGGGCGTCTGCATGGATGCAGGGTCAAAGGCCAAAGGCCTGGCACGCTACCTCACCTAACCAGCTAAACCTACCCACCACCTGCACAAAAAAACAGAAAACAAAACCAAAAAACACTGACCACTGGCGGGACCTACACAGACCCTACCCAAAATATACCAGGATAGACCACCCCTATATAAAATAACCCTAGATACAACAGCAATTTATAAAATAGACCCCTGTTAAAAAAAAACAAATCTAAAAAATAAAGTGCAGTACCGTGTCTACACACCTGGTGGCGCTAGAGGCGCACCAAACCACCACCAGTCGACTAGCCATACATCAATTACTATATAAACCAAGTTTCGTACAGATAAAACACACCGTTGCAGATATATGGACAGTTAAGATTCGGCCAATCAGATGCCCTTTATGCAAATGAGGGTGGTTACTAATGAGGGTGAAAGTCGTTTTTACCTCCCTACCTATATGCCATTTTAACCCTAACCTAACCATAGCCTCAAACTAACCCTAAACCCAAACTAACCATTAGTCCAAAGACTACTTTCAATATTTAACACAAAACAATAAAAAAATATGAACAAACAGTCGATCAAACTCATCTATCCATCTATCCATCTATCCATCTATCCATCTATCTATCCATCCATCCATCCATCACTCCATCACTCCATCACTCCATCCATCCATGTATAACACAGGCCTAAAAACATTCACTTTTTCAAACAAAAACTTTTTTTTTTTTAACAAAAAGTTGTTTAAACTCATGTATCTATATATTCATCTATTCATCTATCTATCTATTTATCTATCTATCCATCCATCCATCCATCCATCCATCACTCCATCCATCCATGTATAACACAGGCCTAAAAACATTCACTTTTTCAAACAAAAACATATTTTTTTTAACAAAAAGTGGTTTAAACTCATGTATCTATATATTCATCTATTCATCTATCTATCCATCCATCCATCCATCCATCCATCACTCCATCACTCCATCCATCAATGTAACACAGGCCTAAAAAACATTCACTTTTTCAAACAAAAACATTTTTTTTAACAAAAACATTTTTTTTAACAAAAAGTTGTTTCAACTCATGTACCTATCTATCCATCCATCCATCCATCCATCCATCCATCCATCCATCCATCCATCCATCACTCCATCCATCAATCTATCTATAGAAATAGACACTTACCTGTCAGCATTGGTGCTGTTTCAGCACTCGTGCTGATATGCACGGCAAATGCAACCATTTTGCATTGACAGGTGAACAGCTGGGGGAAAACTCAAGTTCAGTTTGCGTCAGGGCGTCTGCATGGATGCAGGGTCAAAGGCCAAAGGCCTGGCACGCTACCTCACCTAACCAGCTAAACCTACCCACCACCTGCACAAAAAAACAGAAAACAAAACCAAAAAACACTGACCACTGGCGGGACCTACACAGACCCTACCCAAAATATACCAGGATAGACCACCCCTATATAAAATAACCCTAGATACAACAGCAATTTATAAAATAGACCCCTGTTAAAAAAAAACAAATCTAAAAAATAAAGTGCAGTACCGTGTCTACACACCTGGTGGCGCTAGAGGCGCACCAAACCACCACCAGTCGACTAGCCATACATCAATTACTATATAAACCAAGTTTCGTACAGATAAAACACACCGTTGCAGATATATGGACAGTTAAGATTCGGCCAATCAGATGCCCTTTATGCAAATGAGGGTGGTTACTAATGAGGGTGAAAGTCGTTTTTACCTCCCTACCTAACTCTAACCCTAACCCTAACCCTAACCCTAACCTAACCCTAACTCTAACCCTCATGTCCATACAGACGTGAGTTATATGCCCCTCACCACATCTGACTAAAACCTACCATTAGTTTTTTCATTAAATTAAACCCTTGTTGGTATAAACCACGGCAATATAGCCCGTTTGATTTGAACCCTGGCGATTTTAGCCCTCTATTTTTTTATTTAATAATTATATATGTATCTCTCTAGGGTGTGACCATTCTCCTTTCTGGGCCTGTGGTGTCCTTTAGTGGTCAGTAGAAAGTAGGCCAGTGCACAGCCATTTCTGGGGCCTTCGGGCCCTAGATCTTGGATTTTTCATTCCCCTAACCAAGCCCGTGCCACCGCCTCTGAGCTTTTGGATTGCCCTTCGTCTGGATTGGATTGTGTGTGATGTCTGTGAGTGTATGTGTATGATTATTAAATATTAAAATTAAAAACAAATTTATTGATAGTGAAAAAACTATTTATGAAGCACCATACAGTGCTGAAAGGTATTTAGTAGTGGGAGGGGCGCCCCGCCCTCTACCACTATAAAGTCCAGAGGGACCACGCCCTCAAGCACTCTGTAGTTGCAGAGGGAACAGAGACAGTTGTCATTTCAATTCGCCTGATGAGAACCTTGGGAAAGTTCGAAACGCGTCGCGAGAGTGCCTGAATGACACAAAACCGTAAAAATGAGTACAGCTGCCATCATTTTGAAGGTGGGTGATGTAGCAGAGCTCTGGAAAATTTTCTCTTCAGCCCATACAGGCGTCGAGTTGGTTAAAATGGCCGCCATCATTGGTGCGGGTGATGTTGCAGAGCCACATGATTTTTTCTCCGTCCACTGTGACGTCGAGCGTCTCCTCATGTCCATACAGACGTGAGTTATATGCCCCTCACCACATCTGACTAAAACCTACCATTAGTTTTTTCATTAAATTAAACCCTTGTTGGTATAAACCACGGCAATATAGCCCGTTTGATTTGAACCCTGGCGATTTTAGCCCTCTATTTTTTTATTTAATAATTATATATGTATCTCTCTAGGGTGTGACCATTCTCCTTTCTGGGCCTGTGGTGTCCTTTAGTGGTCAGTAGAAAGTAGGCCAGTGCACAGCCATTTCTGGGGCCTTCGGGCCCTAGATCTTGGATTTTTCATTCCCCTAACCAAGCCCGTGCCACCGCCTCTGAGCTTTTGGATTGCCCTTCGTCTGGATTGGATTGTGTGTGATGTCTGTGAGTGTATGTGTATGATTATTAAATATTAAAATTAAAAACAAATTTATTGATAGTGAAAAAACTATTTATGAAGCACCATACAGTGCTGAAAGGTATTTAGTAGTGGGAGGGGCGCCCCGCCCTCTACCACTATAAAGTCCAGAGGGACCACGCCCTCAAGCACTCTGTAGTTGCAGAGGGAACAGAGACAGTTGTCATTTCAATTCGCCTGATGAGAACCTTGGGAAAGTTCGAAACGCGTCGCGAGAGTGCCTGAATGACACAAAACCGTAAAAATGAGTACAGCTGCCATCATTTTGAAGGTGGGTGATGTAGCAGAGCTCTGGAAAATTTTCTCTTCAGCCCATACAGGCGTCGAGTTGGTTAAAATGGCCGCCATCATTGGTGCGGGTGATGTTGCAGAGCCACATGATTTTTTCTCCGTCCACTGTGACGTCGAGCGTCTCCTCATGTCCATACAGACGTGAGTTATATGCCCCTCACCACATCTGACTAAAACCTACCATTAGTTTTTTCATTAAATTAAACCCTTGTTGGTATAAACCACGGCAATATAGCCCGTTTGATTTGAACCCTGGCGATTTTAGCCCTCTATTTTTTTATTTAATAATTATATATGTATCTCTCTAGGGTGTGACCATTCTCCTTTCTGGGCCTGTGGTGTCCTTTAGTGGTCAGTAGAAAGTAGGCCAGTGCACAGCCATTTCTGGGGCCTTCGGGCCCTAGATCTTGGATTTTTCATTCCCCTAACCAAGCCCGTGCCACCGCCTCTGAGCTTTTGGATTGCCCTTCGTCTGGATTGGATTGTGTGTGATGTCTGTGAGTGTATGTGTATGATTATTAAATATTAAAATTAAAAACAAATTTATTGATAGTGAAAAAACTATTTATGAAGCACCATACAGTGCTGAAAGGTATTTAGTAGTGGGAGGGGCGCCCCGCCCTCTACCACTATAAAGTCCAGAGGGACCACGCCCTCAAGCACTCTGTAGTTGCAGAGGGAACAGAGACAGTTGTCATTTCAATTCGCCTGATGAGAACCTTGGGAAAGTTCGAAACGCGTCGCGAGAGTGCCTGAATGACACAAAACCGTAAAAATGAGTACAGCTGCCATCATTTTGAAGGTGGGTGATGTAGCAGAGCTCTGGAAAATTTTCTCTTCAGCCCATACAGGCGTCGAGTTGGTTAAAATGGCCGCCATCATTGGTGCGGGTGATGTTGCAGAGCCACATGATTTTTTCTCCGTCCACTGTGACGTCGAGCGTCTCCTCATGTCCATACAGACGTGAGTTATATGCCCCTCACCACATCTGACTAAAACCTACCATTAGTTTTTTCATTAAATTAAACCCTTGTTGGTATAAACCACGGCAATATAGCCCGTTTGATTTGAACCCTGGCGATTTTAGCCCTCTATTTTTTTATTTAATAATTATATATGTATCTCTCTAGGGTGTGACCATTCTCCTTTCTGGGCCTGTGGTGTCCTTTAGTGGTCAGTAGAAAGTAGGCCAGTGCACAGCCATTTCTGGGGCCTTCGGGCCCTAGATCTTGGATTTTTCATTCCCCTAACCAAGCCCGTGCCACCGCCTCTGAGCTTTTGGATTGCCCTTCGTCTGGATTGGATTGTGTGTGATGTCTGTGAGTGTATGTGTATGATTATTAAATATTAAAATTAAAAACAAATTTATTGATAGTGAAAAAACTATTTATGAAGCACCATACAGTGCTGAAAGGTATTTAGTAGTGGGAGGGGCGCCCCGCCCTCTACCACTATAAAGTCCAGAGGGACCACGCCCTCAAGCACTCTGTAGTTGCAGAGGGAACAGAGACAGTTGTCATTTCAATTCGCCTGATGAGAACCTTGGGAAAGTTCGAAACGCGTCGCGAGAGTGCCTGAATGACACAAAACCGTAAAAATGAGTACAGCTGCCATCATTTTGAAGGTGGGTGATGTAGCAGAGCTCTGGAAAATTTTCTCTTCAGCCCATACAGGCGTCGAGTTGGTTAAAATGGCCGCCATCATTGGTGCGGGTGATGTTGCAGAGCCACATGATTTTTTCTCCGTCCACTGTGACGTCGAGCGTCTCCTCATGTCCATACAGACGTGAGTTATATGCCCCTCACCACATCTGACTAAAACCTACCATTAGTTTTTTCATTAAATTAAACCCTTGTTGGTATAAACCACGGCAATATAGCCCGTTTGATTTGAACCCTGGCGATTTTAGCCC
Organism: Leuciscus leuciscus; assembly: GCF_965113295.1. Classification (NCBI taxonomy): domain Eukaryota; kingdom Metazoa; phylum Chordata; class Actinopteri; order Cypriniformes; family Leuciscidae; genus Leuciscus; species Leuciscus leuciscus. The sequence continues at coordinate 35,817 of NW_028118348.1, read as the reverse complement.
TCTATTTTTTTATTTAATAATTATATATGTATCTCTCTAGGGTGTGACCATTCTCCTTTCTGGGCCTGTGGTGTCCTTTAGTGGTCAGTAGAAAGTAGGCCAGTGCACAGCCATTTCTGGGGCCTTCGGGCCCTAGATCTTGGATTTTTCATTCCCCTAACCAAGCCCGTGCCACCGCCTCTGAGCTTTTGGATTGCCCTTCGTCTGGATTGGATTGTGTGTGATGTCTGTGAGTGTATGTGTATGATTATTAAATATTAAAATTAAAAACAAATTTATTGATAGTGAAAAAACTATTTATGAAGCACCATACAGTGCTGAAAGGTATTTAGTAGTGGGAGGGGCGCCCCGCCCTCTACCACTATAAAGTCCAGAGGGACCACGCCCTCAAGCACTCTGTAGTTGCAGAGGGAACAGAGACAGTTGTCATTTCAATTCGCCTGATGAGAACCTTGGGAAAGTTCGAAACGCGTCGCGAGAGTGCCTGAATGACACAAAACCGTAAAAATGAGTACAGCTGCCATCATTTTGAAGGTGGGTGATGTAGCAGAGCTCTGGAAAATTTTCTCTTCAGCCCATACAGGCGTCGAGTTGGTTAAAATGGCCGCCATCATTGGTGCGGGTGATGTTGCAGAGCCACATGATTTTTTCTCCGTCCACTGTGACGTCGAGCGTCTCCTCATGTCCATACAGACGTGAGTTATATGCCCCTCACCACATCTGACTAAAACCTACCATTAGTTTTTTCATTAAATTAAACCCTTGTTGGTATAAACCACGGCAATATAGCCCGTTTGATTTGAACCCTGGCGATTTTAGCCCTCTATTTTTTTATTTAATAATTATATATGTATCTCTCTAGGGTGTGACCATTCTCCTTTCTGGGCCTGTGGTGTCCTTTAGTGGTCAGTAGAAAGTAGGCCAGTGCACAGCCATTTCTGGGGCCTTCGGGCCCTAGATCTTGGATTTTTCATTCCCCTAACCAAGCCCGTGCCACCGCCTCTGAGCTTTTGGATTGCCCTTCGTCTGGATTGGATTGTGTGTGATGTCTGTGAGTGTATGTGTATGATTATTAAATATTAAAATTAAAAACAAATTTATTGATAGTGAAAAAACTATTTATGAAGCACCATACAGTGCTGAAAGGTATTTAGTAGTGGGAGGGGCGCCCCGCCCTCTACCACTATAAAGTCCAGAGGGACCACGCCCTCAAGCACTCTGTAGTTGCAGAGGGAACAGAGACAGTTGTCATTTCAATTCGCCTGATGAGAACCTTGGGAAAGTTCGAAACGCGTCGCGAGAGTGCCTGAATGACACAAAACCGTAAAAATGAGTACAGCTGCCATCATTTTGAAGGTGGGTGATGTAGCAGAGCTCTGGAAAATTTTCTCTTCAGCCCATACAGGCGTCGAGTTGGTTAAAATGGCCGCCATCATTGGTGCGGGTGATGTTGCAGAGCCACATGATTTTTTCTCCGTCCACTGTGACGTCGAGCGTCTCCTCATGTCCATACAGACGTGAGTTATATGCCCCTCACCACATCTGACTAAAACCTACCATTAGTTTTTTCATTAAATTAAACCCTTGTTGGTATAAACCACGGCAATATAGCCCGTTTGATTTGAACCCTGGCGATTTTAGCCCTCTATTTTTTTATTTAATAATTATATATGTATCTCTCTAGGGTGTGACCATTCTCCTTTCTGGGCCTGTGGTGTCCTTTAGTGGTCAGTAGAAAGTAGGCCAGTGCACAGCCATTTCTGGGGCCTTCGGGCCCTAGATCTTGGATTTTTCATTCCCCTAACCAAGCCCGTGCCACCGCCTCTGAGCTTTTGGATTGCCCTTCGTCTGGATTGGATTGTGTGTGATGTCTGTGAGTGTATGTGTATGATTATTAAATATTAAAATTAAAAACAAATTTATTGATAGTGAAAAAACTATTTATGAAGCACCATACAGTGCTGAAAGGTATTTAGTAGTGGGAGGGGCGCCCCGCCCTCTACCACTATAAAGTCCAGAGGGACCACGCCCTCAAGCACTCTGTAGTTGCAGAGGGAACAGAGACAGTTGTCATTTCAATTCGCCTGATGAGAACCTTGGGAAAGTTCGAAACGCGTCGCGAGAGTGCCTGAATGACACAAAACCGTAAAAATGAGTACAGCTGCCATCATTTTGAAGGTGGGTGATGTAGCAGAGCTCTGGAAAATTTTCTCTTCAGCCCATACAGGCGTCGAGTTGGTTAAAATGGCCGCCATCATTGGTGCGGGTGATGTTGCAGAGCCACATGATTTTTTCTCCGTCCACTGTGACGTCGAGCGTCTCCTCATGTCCATACAGACGTGAGTTATATGCCCCTCACCACATCTGACTAAAACCTACCATTAGTTTTTTCATTAAATTAAACCCTTGTTGGTATAAACCACGGCAATATAGCCCGTTTGATTTGAACCCTGGCGATTTTAGCCCTCTATTTTTTTATTTAATAATTATATATGTATCTCTCTAGGGTGTGACCATTCTCCTTTCTGGGCCTGTGGTGTCCTTTAGTGGTCAGTAGAAAGTAGGCCAGTGCACAGCCATTTCTGGGGCCTTCGGGCCCTAGATCTTGGATTTTTCATTCCCCTAACCAAGCCCGTGCCACCGCCTCTGAGCTTTTGGATTGCCCTTCGTCTGGATTGGATTGTGTGTGATGTCTGTGAGTGTATGTGTATGATTATTAAATATTAAAATTAAAAACAAATTTATTGATAGTGAAAAAACTATTTATGAAGCACCATACAGTGCTGAAAGGTATTTAGTAGTGGGAGGGGCGCCCCGCCCTCTACCACTATAAAGTCCAGAGGGACCACGCCCTCAAGCACTCTGTAGTTGCAGAGGGAACAGAGACAGTTGTCATTTCAATTCGCCTGATGAGAACCTTGGGAAAGTTCGAAACGCGTCGCGAGAGTGCCTGAATGACACAAAACCGTAAAAATGAGTACAGCTGCCATCATTTTGAAGGTGGGTGATGTAGCAGAGCTCTGGAAAATTTTCTCTTCAGCCCATACAGGCGTCGAGTTGGTTAAAATGGCCGCCATCATTGGTGCGGGTGATGTTGCAGAGCCACATGATTTTTTCTCCGTCCACTGTGACGTCGAGCGTCTCCTCATGTCCATACAGACGTGAGTTATATGCCCCTCACCACATCTGACTAAAACCTACCATTAGTTTTTTCATTAAATTAAACCCTTGTTGGTATAAACCACGGCAATATAGCCCGTTTGATTTGAACCCTGGCGATTTTAGCCCTCTATTTTTTTATTTAATAATTATATATGTATCTCTCTAGGGTGTGACCATTCTCCTTTCTGGGCCTGTGGTGTCCTTTAGTGGTCAGTAGAAAGTAGGCCAGTGCACAGCCATTTCTGGGGCCTTCGGGCCCTAGATCTTGGATTTTTCATTCCCCTAACCAAGCCCGTGCCACCGCCTCTGAGCTTTTGGATTGCCCTTCGTCTGGATTGGATTGTGTGTGATGTCTGTGAGTGTATGTGTATGATTATTAAATATTAAAATTAAAAACAAATTTATTGATAGTGAAAAAACTATTTATGAAGCACCATACAGTGCTGAAAGGTATTTAGTAGTGGGAGGGGCGCCCCGCCCTCTACCACTATAAAGTCCAGAGGGACCACGCCCTCAAGCACTCTGTAGTTGCAGAGGGAACAGAGACAGTTGTCATTTCAATTCGCCTGATGAGAACCTTGGGAAAGTTCGAAACGCGTCGCGAGAGTGCCTGAATGACACAAAACCGTAAAAATGAGTACAGCTGCCATCATTTTGAAGGTGGGTGATGTAGCAGAGCTCTGGAAAATTTTCTCTTCAGCCCATACAGGCGTCGAGTTGGTTAAAATGGCCGCCATCATTGGTGCGGGTGATGTTGCAGAGCCACATGATTTTTTCTCCGTCCACTGTGACGTCGAGCGTCTCCTCATGTCCATACAGACGTGAGTTATATGCCCCTCACCACATCTGACTAAAACCTACCATTAGTTTTTTCATTAAATTAAACCCTTGTTGGTATAAACCACGGCAATATAGCCCGTTTGATTTGAACCCTGGCGATTTTAGCCCTCTATTTTTTTATTTAATAATTATATATGTATCTCTCTAGGGTGTGACCATTCTCCTTTCTGGGCCTGTGGTGTCCTTTAGTGGTCAGTAGAAAGTAGGCCAGTGCACAGCCATTTCTGGGGCCTTCGGGCCCTAGATCTTGGATTTTTCATTCCCCTAACCAAGCCCGTGCCACCGCCTCTGAGCTTTTGGATTGCCCTTCGTCTGGATTGGATTGTGTGTGATGTCTGTGAGTGTATGTGTATGATTATTAAATATTAAAATTAAAAACAAATTTATTGATAGTGAAAAAACTATTTATGAAGCACCATACAGTGCTGAAAGGTATTTAGTAGTGGGAGGGGCGCCCCGCCCTCTACCACTATAAAGTCCAGAGGGACCACGCCCTCAAGCACTCTGTAGTTGCAGAGGGAACAGAGACAGTTGTCATTTCAATTCGCCTGATGAGAACCTTGGGAAAGTTCGAAACGCGTCGCGAGAGTGCCTGAATGACACAAAACCGTAAAAATGAGTACAGCTGCCATCATTTTGAAGGTGGGTGATGTAGCAGAGCTCTGGAAAATTTTCTCTTCAGCCCATACAGGCGTCGAGTTGGTTAAAATGGCCGCCATCATTGGTGCGGGTGATGTTGCAGAGCCACATGATTTTTTCTCCGTCCACTGTGACGTCGAGCGTCTCCTCATGTCCATACAGACGTGAGTTATATGCCCCTCACCACATCTGACTAAAACCTACCATTAGTTTTTTCATTAAATTAAACCCTTGTTGGTATAAACCACGGCAATATAGCCCGTTTGATTTGAACCCTGGCGATTTTAGCCCTCTATTTTTTTATTTAATAATTATATATGTATCTCTCTAGGGTGTGACCATTCTCCTTTCTGGGCCTGTGGTGTCCTTTAGTGGTCAGTAGAAAGTAGGCCAGTGCACAGCCATTTCTGGGGCCTTCGGGCCCTAGATCTTGGATTTTTCATTCCCCTAACCAAGCCCGTGCCACCGCCTCTGAGCTTTTGGATTGCCCTTCGTCTGGATTGGATTGTGTGTGATGTCTGTGAGTGTATGTGTATGATTATTAAATATTAAAATTAAAAACAAATTTATTGATAGTGAAAAAACTATTTATGAAGCACCATACAGTGCTGAAAGGTATTTAGTAGTGGGAGGGGCGCCCCGCCCTCTACCACTATAAAGTCCAGAGGGACCACGCCCTCAAGCACTCTGTAGTTGCAGAGGGAACAGAGACAGTTGTCATTTCAATTCGCCTGATGAGAACCTTGGGAAAGTTCGAAACGCGTCGCGAGAGTGCCTGAATGACACAAAACCGTAAAAATGAGTACAGCTGCCATCATTTTGAAGGTGGGTGATGTAGCAGAGCTCTGGAAAATTTTCTCTTCAGCCCATACAGGCGTCGAGTTGGTTAAAATGGCCGCCATCATTGGTGCGGGTGATGTTGCAGAGCCACATGATTTTTTCTCCGTCCACTGTGACGTCGAGCGTCTCCTCATGTCCATACAGACGTGAGTTATATGCCCCTCACCACATCTGACTAAAACCTACCATTAGTTTTTTCATTAAATTAAACCCTTGTTGGTATAAACCACGGCAATATAGCCCGTTTGATTTGAACCCTGGCGATTTTAGCCCTCTATTTTTTTATTTAATAATTATATATGTATCTCTCTAGGGTGTGACCATTCTCCTTTCTGGGCCTGTGGTGTCCTTTAGTGGTCAGTAGAAAGTAGGCCAGTGCACAGCCATTTCTGGGGCCTTCGGGCCCTAGATCTTGGATTTTTCATTCCCCTAACCAAGCCCGTGCCACCGCCTCTGAGCTTTTGGATTGCCCTTCGTCTGGATTGGATTGTGTGTGATGTCTGTGAGTGTATGTGTATGATTATTAAATATTAAAATTAAAAACAAATTTATTGATAGTGAAAAAACTATTTATGAAGCACCATACAGTGCTGAAAGGTATTTAGTAGTGGGAGGGGCGCCCCGCCCTCTACCACTATAAAGTCCAGAGGGACCACGCCCTCAAGCACTCTGTAGTTGCAGAGGGAACAGAGACAGTTGTCATTTCAATTCGCCTGATGAGAACCTTGGGAAAGTTCGAAACGCGTCGCGAGAGTGCCTGAATGACACAAAACCGTAAAAATGAGTACAGCTGCCATCATTTTGAAGGTGGGTGATGTAGCAGAGCTCTGGAAAATTTTCTCTTCAGCCCATACAGGCGTCGAGTTGGTTAAAATGGCCGCCATCATTGGTGCGGGTGATGTTGCAGAGCCACATGATTTTTTCTCCGTCCACTGTGACGTCGAGCGTCTCCTCATGTCCATACAGACGTGAGTTATATGCCCCTCACCACATCTGACTAAAACCTACCATTAGTTTTTTCATTAAATTAAACCCTTGTTGGTATAAACCACGGCAATATAGCCCGTTTGATTTGAACCCTGGCGATTTTAGCCCTCTATTTTTTTATTTAATAATTATATATGTATCTCTCTAGGGTGTGACCATTCTCCTTTCTGGGCCTGTGGTGTCCTTTAGTGGTCAGTAGAAAGTAGGCCAGTGCACAGCCATTTCTGGGGCCTTCGGGCCCTAGATCTTGGATTTTTCATTCCCCTAACCAAGCCCGTGCCACCGCCTCTGAGCTTTTGGATTGCCCTTCGTCTGGATTGGATTGTGTGTGATGTCTGTGAGTGTATGTGTATGATTATTAAATATTAAAATTAAAAACAAATTTATTGATAGTGAAAAAACTATTTATGAAGCACCATACAGTGCTGAAAGGTATTTAGTAGTGGGAGGGGCGCCCCGCCCTCTACCACTATAAAGTCCAGAGGGACCACGCCCTCAAGCACTCTGTAGTTGCAGAGGGAACAGAGACAGTTGTCATTTCAATTCGCCTGATGAGAACCTTGGGAAAGTTCGAAACGCGTCGCGAGAGTGCCTGAATGACACAAAACCGTAAAAATGAGTACAGCTGCCATCATTTTGAAGGTGGGTGATGTAGCAGAGCTCTGGAAAATTTTCTCTTCAGCCCATACAGGCGTCGAGTTGGTTAAAATGGCCGCCATCATTGGTGCGGGTGATGTTGCAGAGCCACATGATTTTTTCTCCGTCCACTGTGACGTCGAGCGTCTCCTCATGTCCATACAGACGTGAGTTATATGCCCCTCACCACATCTGACTAAAACCTACCATTAGTTTTTTCATTAAATTAAACCCTTGTTGGTATAAACCACGGCAATATAGCCCGTTTGATTTGAACCCTGGCGATTTTAGCCCTCTATTTTTTTATTTAATAATTATATATGTATCTCTCTAGGGTGTGACCATTCTCCTTTCTGGGCCTGTGGTGTCCTTTAGTGGTCAGTAGAAAGTAGGCCAGTGCACAGCCATTTCTGGGGCCTTCGGGCCCTAGATCTTGGATTTTTCATTCCCCTAACCAAGCCCGTGCCACCGCCTCTGAGCTTTTGGATTGCCCTTCGTCTGGATTGGATTGTGTGTGATGTCTGTGAGTGTATGTGTATGATTATTAAATATTAAAATTAAAAACAAATTTATTGATAGTGAAAAAACTATTTATGAAGCACCATACAGTGCTGAAAGGTATTTAGTAGTGGGAGGGGCGCCCCGCCCTCTACCACTATAAAGTCCAGAGGGACCACGCCCTCAAGCACTCTGTAGTTGCAGAGGGAACAGAGACAGTTGTCATTTCAATTCGCCTGATGAGAACCTTGGGAAAGTTCGAAACGCGTCGCGAGAGTGCCTGAATGACACAAAACCGTAAAAATGAGTACAGCTGCCATCATTTTGAAGGTGGGTGATGTAGCAGAGCTCTGGAAAATTTTCTCTTCAGCCCATACAGGCGTCGAGTTGGTTAAAATGGCCGCCATCATTGGTGCGGGTGATGTTGCAGAGCCACATGATTTTTTCTCCGTCCACTGTGACGTCGAGCGTCTCCTCATGTCCATACAGACGTGAGTTATATGCCCCTCACCACATCTGACTAAAACCTACCATTAGTTTTTTCATTAAATTAAACCCTTGTTGGTATAAACCACGGCAATATAGCCCGTTTGATTTGAACCCTGGCGATTTTAGCCCTCTATTTTTTTATTTAATAATTATATATGTATCTCTCTAGGGTGTGACCATTCTCCTTTCTGGGCCTGTGGTGTCCTTTAGTGGTCAGTAGAAAGTAGGCCAGTGCACAGCCATTTCTGGGGCCTTCGGGCCCTAGATCTTGGATTTTTCATTCCCCTAACCAAGCCCGTGCCACCGCCTCTGAGCTTTTGGATTGCCCTTCGTCTGGATTGGATTGTGTGTGATGTCTGTGAGTGTATGTGTATGATTATTAAATATTAAAATTAAAAACAAATTTATTGATAGTGAAAAAACTATTTATGAAGCACCATACAGTGCTGAAAGGTATTTAGTAGTGGGAGGGGCGCCCCGCCCTCTACCACTATAAAGTCCAGAGGGACCACGCCCTCAAGCACTCTGTAGTTGCAGAGGGAACAGAGACAGTTGTCATTTCAATTCGCCTGATGAGAACCTTGGGAAAGTTCGAAACGCGTCGCGAGAGTGCCTGAATGACACAAAACCGTAAAAATGAGTACAGCTGCCATCATTTTGAAGGTGGGTGATGTAGCAGAGCTCTGGAAAATTTTCTCTTCAGCCCATACAGGCGTCGAGTTGGTTAAAATGGCCGCCATCATTGGTGCGGGTGATGTTGCAGAGCCACATGATTTTTTCTCCGTCCACTGTGACGTCGAGCGTCTCCTCATGTCCATACAGACGTGAGTTATATGCCCCTCACCACATCTGACTAAAACCTACCATTAGTTTTTTCATTAAATTAAACCCTTGTTGGTATAAACCACGGCAATATAGCCCGTTTGATTTGAACCCTGGCGATTTTAGCCCTCTATTTTTTTATTTAATAATTATATATGTATCTCTCTAGGGTGTGACCATTCTCCTTTCTGGGCCTGTGGTGTCCTTTAGTGGTCAGTAGAAAGTAGGCCAGTGCACAGCCATTTCTGGGGCCTTCGGGCCCTAGATCTTGGATTTTTCATTCCCCTAACCAAGCCCGTGCCACCGCCTCTGAGCTTTTGGATTGCCCTTCGTCTGGATTGGATTGTGTGTGATGTCTGTGAGTGTATGTGTATGATTATTAAATATTAAAATTAAAAACAAATTTATTGATAGTGAAAAAACTATTTATGAAGCACCATACAGTGCTGAAAGGTATTTAGTAGTGGGAGGGGCGCCCCGCCCTCTACCACTATAAAGTCCAGAGGGACCACGCCCTCAAGCACTCTGTAGTTGCAGAGGGAACAGAGACAGTTGTCATTTCAATTCGCCTGATGAGAACCTTGGGAAAGTTCGAAACGCGTCGCGAGAGTGCCTGAATGACACAAAACCGTAAAAATGAGTACAGCTGCCATCATTTTGAAGGTGGGTGATGTAGCAGAGCTCTGGAAAATTTTCTCTTCAGCCCATACAGGCGTCGAGTTGGTTAAAATGGCCGCCATCATTGGTGCGGGTGATGTTGCAGAGCCACATGATTTTTTCTCCGTCCACTGTGACGTCGAGCGTCTCCTCATGTCCATACAGACGTGAGTTATATGCCCCTCACCACATCTGACTAAAACCTACCATTAGTTTTTTCATTAAATTAAACCCTTGTTGGTATAAACCACGGCAATATAGCCCGTTTGATTTGAACCCTGGCGATTTTAGCCCTCTATTTTTTTATTTAATAATTATATATGTATCTCTCTAGGGTGTGACCATTCTCCTTTCTGGGCCTGTGGTGTCCTTTAGTGGTCAGTAGAAAGTAGGCCAGTGCACAGCCATTTCTGGGGCCTTCGGGCCCTAGATCTTGGATTTTTCATTCCCCTAACCAAGCCCGTGCCACCGCCTCTGAGCTTTTGGATTGCCCTTCGTCTGGATTGGATTGTGTGTGATGTCTGTGAGTGTATGTGTATGATTATTAAATATTAAAATTAAAAACAAATTTATTGATAGTGAAAAAACTATTTATGAAGCACCATACAGTGCTGAAAGGTATTTAGTAGTGGGAGGGGCGCCCCGCCCTCTACCACTATAAAGTCCAGAGGGACCACGCCCTCAAGCACTCTGTAGTTGCAGAGGGAACAGAGACAGTTGTCATTTCAATTCGCCTGATGAGAACCTTGGGAAAGTTCGAAACGCGTCGCGAGAGTGCCTGAATGACACAAAACCGTAAAAATGAGTACAGCTGCCATCATTTTGAAGGTGGGTGATGTAGCAGAGCTCTGGAAAATTTTCTCTTCAGCCCATACAGGCGTCGAGTTGGTTAAAATGGCCGCCATCATTGGTGCGGGTGATGTTGCAGAGCCACATGATTTTTTCTCCGTCCACTGTGACGTCGAGCGTCTCCTCATGTCCATACAGACGTGAGTTATATGCCCCTCACCACATCTGACTAAAACCTACCATTAGTTTTTTCATTAAATTAAACCCTTGTTGGTATAAACCACGGCAATATAGCCCGTTTGATTTGAACCCTGGCGATTTTAGCCCTCTATTTTTTTATTTAATAATTATATATGTATCTCTCTAGGGTGTGACCATTCTCCTTTCTGGGCCTGTGGTGTCCTTTAGTGGTCAGTAGAAAGTAGGCCAGTGCACAGCCATTTCTGGGGCCTTCGGGCCCTAGATCTTGGATTTTTCATTCCCCTAACCAAGCCCGTGCCACCGCCTCTGAGCTTTTGGATTGCCCTTCGTCTGGATTGGATTGTGTGTGATGTCTGTGAGTGTATGTGTATGATTATTAAATATTAAAATTAAAAACAAATTTATTGATAGTGAAAAAACTATTTATGAAGCACCATACAGTGCTGAAAGGTATTTAGTAGTGGGAGGGGCGCCCCGCCCTCTACCACTATAAAGTCCAGAGGGACCACGCCCTCAAGCACTCTGTAGTTGCAGAGGGAACAGAGACAGTTGTCATTTCAATTCGCCTGATGAGAACCTTGGGAAAGTTCGAAACGCGTCGCGAGAGTGCCTGAATGACACAAAACCGTAAAAATGAGTACAGCTGCCATCATTTTGAAGGTGGGTGATGTAGCAGAGCTCTGGAAAATTTTCTCTTCAGCCCATACAGGCGTCGAGTTGGTTAAAATGGCCGCCATCATTGGTGCGGGTGATGTTGCAGAGCCACATGATTTTTTCTCCGTCCACTGTGACGTCGAGCGTCTCCTCATGTCCATACAGACGTGAGTTATATGCCCCTCACCACATCTGACTAAAACCTACCATTAGTTTTTTCATTAAATTAAACCCTTGTTGGTATAAACCACGGCAATATAGCCCGTTTGATTTGAACCCTGGCGATTTTAGCCCTCTTTTTTTTATTTAATAATTATATATGTATCTCTCTAGGGTGTGACCATTCTCCTTTCTGGGCCTGTGGTGTCCTTTAGTGGTCAGTAGAAAGTAGGCCAGTGCACAGCCATTTCTGGGGCCTTCGGGCCCTAGATCTTGGATTTTTCATTCCCCTAACCAAGCCCGTGCCACCGCCTCTGAGCTTTTGGATTGCCCTTCGTCTGGATTGGATTGTGTGTGATGTCTGTGAGTGTATGTGTATGATTATTAAATATTAAAATTAAAAACAAATTTATTGATAGTGAAAAAACTATTTATGAAGCACCATACAGTGCTGAAAGGTATTTAGTAGTGGGAGGGGCGCCCCGCCCTCTACCACTATAAAGTCCAGAGGGACCACGCCCTCAAGCACTCTGTAGTTGCAGAGGGAACAGAGACAGTTGTCATTTCAATTCGCCTGATGAGAACCTTGGGAAAGTTCGAAACGCGTCGCGAGAGTGCCTGAATGACACAAAACCGTAAAAATGAGTACAGCTGCCATCATTTTGAAGGTGGGTGATGTAGCAGAGCTCTGGAAAATTTTCTCTTCAGCCCATACAGGCGTCGAGTTGGTTAAAATGGCCGCCATCATTGGTGCGGGTGATGTTGCAGAGCCACATGATTTTTTCTCCGTCCACTGTGACGTCGAGCGTCTCCTCATGTCCATACAGACGTGAGTTATATGCCCCTCACCACATCTGACTAAAACCTACCATTAGTTTTTTCATTAAATTAAACCCTTGTTGGTATAAACCACGGCAATATAGCCCGTTTGATTTGAACCCTGGCGATTTTAGCCCTCTTTTTTTATTTAATAATTATATATGTATCTCTCTAGGGTGTGACCATTCTCCTTTCTGGGCCTGTGGTGTCCTTTAGTGGTCAGTAGAGAAAGTAGGCCAGTGCACAGCCATTTCTGGGGCCTTCGGGCCCTAGATCTTGGATTTTTCATTCCCCTAACCAAGCCCGTGCCACCGCCTCTGAGCTTTTGGATTGCCCTTCGTCTGGATTGGATTGTGTGTGATGTCTGTGAGTGTATGTGTATGATTATTAAATATTAAAATTAAAAACAAATTTATTGATAGTGAAAAAACTATTTATGAAGCACCATACAGTGCTGAAAGGTATTTAGTAGTGGGAGGGGCGCCCCGCCCTCTACCACTATAAAGTCCAGAGGGACCACGCCCTCAAGCACTCTGTAGTTGCAGAGGGAACAGAGACAGTTGTCATTTCAATTCGCCTGATGAGAACCTTGGGAAAGTTCGAAACGCGTCGCGAGAGTGCCTGAATGACACAAAACCGTAAAAATGAGTACAGCTGCCATCATTTTGAAGGTGGGTGATGTAGCAGAGCTCTGGAAAATTTTCTCTTCAGCCCATACAGGCGTCGAGTTGGTTAAAATGGCCGCCATCATTGGTGCGGGTGATGTTGCAGAGCCACATGATTTTTTCTCCGTCCACTGTGACGTCGAGCGTCTCCTCATGTCCATACAGACGTGAGTTATATGCCCCTCACCACATCTGACTAAAACCTACCATTAGTTTTTTCATTAAATTAAACCCTTGTTGGTATAAACCACGGCAATATAGCCCGTTTGATTTGAACCCTGGCGATTTTAGCCCTCTATTTTTTTATTTAATAATTATATATGTATCTCTCTAGGGTGTGACCATTCTCCTTTCTGGGCCTGTGGTGTCCTTTAGTGGTCAGTAGAAAGTAGGCCAGTGCACAGCCATTTCTGGGGCCTTCGGGCCCTAGATCTTGGATTTTTCATTCCCCTAACCAAGCCCGTGCCACCGCCTCTGAGCTTTTGGATTGCCCTTCGTCTGGATTGGATTGTGTGTGATGTCTGTGAGTGTATGTGTATGATTATTAAATATTAAAATTAAAAACAAATTTATTGATAGTGAAAAAACTATTTATGAAGCACCATACAGTGCTGAAAGGTATTTAGTAGTGGGAGGGGCGCCCCGCCCTCTACCACTATAAAGTCCAGAGGGACCACGCCCTCAAGCACTCTGTAGTTGCAGAGGAACAGAGACAGTTGTCATTTCAATTCGCCTGATGAGAACCTTGGGAAAGTTCGAAACGCGTCGCGAGAGTGCCTGAATGACACAAAACCGTAAAAATGAGTACAGCTGCCATCATTTTGAAGGTGGGTGATGTAGCAGAGCTCTGGAAAATTTTCTCTTCAGCCCATACAGGCGTCGAGTTGGTTAAAATGGCCGCCATCATTGGTGCGGGTGATGTTGCAGAGCCACATGATTTTTTCTCCGTCCACTGTGACGTCGAGCGTCTCCTCATGTCCATACAGACGTGAGTTATATGCCCCTCACCACATCTGACTAAAACCTACCATTAGTTTTTTCATTAAATTAAACCCTTGTTGGTATAAACCACGGCAATATAGCCCGTTTGATTTGAACCCTGGCGATTTTAGCCCTCTTTTTTTATTTAATAATTATATATGTATCTCTCTAGGGTGTGACCATTCTCCTTTCTGGGCCTGTGGTGTCCTTTAGTGGTCAGTAGAAAGTAGGCCAGTGCACAGCCATTTCTGGGGCCTTCGGGCCCTAGATCTTGGATTTTTCATTCCCCTAACCAAGCCCGTGCCACCGCCTCTGAGCTTTTGGATTGCCCTTCGTCTGGATTGGATTGTGTGTGATGTCTGTGAGTGTATGTGTATGATTATTAAATATTAAAATTAAAAACAAATTTATTGATAGTGAAAAAACTATTTATGAAGCACCATACAGTGCTGAAAGGTATTTAGTAGTGGGAGGGGCGCCCCGCCCTCTACCACTATAAAGTCCAGAGGGACCACGCCCTCAAGCACTCTGTAGTTGCAGAGGGAACAGAGACAGTTGTCATTTCAATTCGCCTGATGAGAACCTTGGGAAAGTTCGAAACGCGTCGCGAGAGTGCCTGAATGACACAAAACCGTAAAAATGAGTACAGCTGCCATCATTTTGAAGGTGGGTGATGTAGCAGAGCTCTGGAAAATTTTCTCTTCAGCCCATACAGGCGTCGAGTTGGTTAAAATGGCCGCCATCATTGGTGCGGGTGATGTTGCAGAGCCACATGATTTTTTCTCCGTCCACTGTGACGTCGAGCGTCTCCTCATGTCCATACAGACGTGAGTTATATGCCCCTCACCACATCTGACTAAAACCTACCATTAGTTTTTTCATTAAATTAAACCCTTGTTGGTATAAACCACGGCAATATAGCCCGTTTGATTTGAACCCTGGCGATTTTAGCCCTCTTTTTTTATTTAATAATTATATATGTATCTCTCTAGGGTGTGACCATTCTCCTTTCTGGGCCTGTGGTGTCCTTTAGTGGTCAGTAGAAAGTAGGCCAGTGCACAGCCATTTCTGGGGCCTTCGGGCCCTAGATCTTGGATTTTTCATTCCCCTAACCAAGCCCGTGCCACCGCCTCTGAGCTTTTGGATTGCCCTTCGTCTGGATTGGATTGTGTGTGATGTCTGTGAGTGTATGTGTATGATTATTAAATATTAAAATTAAAAACAAATTTATTGATAGTGAAAAAACTATTTATGAAGCACCATACAGTGCTGAAAGGTATTTAGTAGTGGGAGGGGCGCCCCGCCCTCTACCACTATAAAGTCCAGAGGGACCACGCCCTCAAGCACTCTGTAGTTGCAGAGGGAACAGAGACAGTTGTCATTTCAATTCGCCTGATGAGAACCTTGGGAAAGTTCGAAACGCGTCGCGAGAGTGCCTGAATGACACAAAACCGTAAAAATGAGTACAGCTGCCATCATTTTGAAGGTGGGTGATGTAGCAGAGCTCTGGAAAATTTTCTCTTCAGCCCATACAGGCGTCGAGTTGGTTAAAATGGCCGCCATCATTGGTGCGGGTGATGTTGCAGAGCCACATGATTTTTTCTCCGTCCACTGTGACGTCGAGCGTCTCCTCATGTCCATACAGACGTGAGTTATATGCCCCTCACCACATCTGACTAAAACCTACCATTAGTTTTTTCATTAAATTAAACCCTTGTTGGTATAAACCACGGCAATATAGCCCGTTTGATTTGAACCCTGGCGATTTTAGCCCTCTATTTTTTATTTAATAATTATATATGTATCTCTCTAGGGTGTGACCATTCTCCTTTCTGGGCCTGTGGTGTCCTTTAGTGGTCAGTAGAAAGTAGGCCAGTGCACAGCCATTTCTGGGGCCTTCGGGCCCTAGATCTTGGATTTTTCATTCCCCTAACCAAGCCCGTGCCACCGCCTCTGAGCTTTTGGATTGCCCTTCGTCTGGATTGGATTGTGTGTGATGTCTGTGAGTGTATGTGTATGATTATTAAATATTAAAATTAAAAACAAATTTATTGATAGTGAAAAAACTATTTATGAAGCACCATACAGTGCTGAAAGGTATTTAGTAGTGGGAGGGGCGCCCCGCCCTCTACCACTATAAAGTCCAGAGGGACCACGCCCTCAAGCACTCTGTAGTTGCAGAGGGAACAGAGACAGTTGTCATTTCAATTCGCCTGATGAGAACCTTGGGAAAGTTCGAAACGCGTCGCGAGAGTGCCTGAATGACACAAAACCGTAAAAATGAGTACAGCTGCCATCATTTTGAAGGTGGGTGATGTAGCAGAGCTCTGGAAAATTTTCTCTTCAGCCCATACAGGCGTCGAGTTGGTTAAAATGGCCGCCATCATTGGTGCGGGTGATGTTGCAGAGCCACATGATTTTTTCTCCGTCCACTGTGACGTCGAGCGTCTCCTCATGTCCATACAGACGTGAGTTATATGCCCCTCACCACATCTGACTAAAACCTACCATTAGTTTTTTCATTAAATTAAACCCTTGTTGGTATAAACCACGGCAATATAGCCCGTTTGATTTGAACCCTGGCGATTTTAGCCCTCTATTTTTTTATTTAATAATTATATATGTATCTCTCTAGGGTGTGACCATTCTCCTTTCTGGGCCTGTGGTGTCCTTTAGTGGTCAGTAGAAAGTAGGCCAGTGCACAGCCATTTCTGGGGCCTTCGGGCCCTAGATCTTGGATTTTTCATTCCCCTAACCAAGCCCGTGCCACCGCCTCTGAGCTTTTGGATTGCCCTTCGTCTGGATTGGATTGTGTGTGATGTCTGTGAGTGTATGTGTATGATTATTAAATATTAAAATTAAAAACAAATTTATTGATAGTGAAAAAACTATTTATGAAGCACCATACAGTGCTGAAAGGTATTTAGTAGTGGGAGGGGCGCCCCGCCCTCTACCACTATAAAGTCCAGAGGGACCACGCCCTCAAGCACTCTGTAGTTGCAGAGGGAACAGAGACAGTTGTCATTTCAATTCGCCTGATGAGAACCTTGGGAAAGTTCGAAACGCGTCGCGAGAGTGCCTGAATGACACAAAACCGTAAAAATGAGTACAGCTGCCATCATTTTGAAGGTGGGTGATGTAGCAGAGCTCTGGAAAATTTTCTCTTCAGCCCATACAGGCGTCGAGTTGGTTAAAATGGCCGCCATCATTGGTGCGGGTGATGTTGCAGAGCCACATGATTTTTTCTCCGTCCACTGTGACGTCGAGCGTCTCCTCATGTCCATACAGACGTGAGTTATATGCCCCTCACCACATCTGACTAAAACCTACCATTAGTTTTTTCATTAAATTAAACCCTTGTTGGTATAAACCACGGCAATATAGCCCCGTTTGATTTGAACCCTGGCGATTTTAGCCCTCTATTTTTTTATTTAATAATTATATATGTATCTCTCTAGGGTGTGACCATTCTCCTTTCTGGGCCTGTGGTGTCCTTTAGTGGTCAGAAAGTAGGCCAGTGCACAGCCATTTCTGGGGCCTTCGGGCCCTAGATCTTGGATTTTTCATTCCCCTAACCAAGCCCGTGCCACCGCCTCTGAGCTTTTGGATTGCCCTTCGTCTGGATTGGATTGTGTGTGATGTCTGTGAGTGTATGTGTATGATTATTAAATATTAAAATTAAAAACAAATTTATTGATAGTGAAAAAACTATTTATGAAGCACCATACAGTGCTGAAAGGTATTTAGTAGTGGGAGGGGCGCCCCGCCCTCTACCACTATAAAGTCCAGAGGGACCACGCCCTCAAGCACTCTGTAGTTGCAGAGGGAACAGAGACAGTTGTCATTTCAATTCGCCTGATGAGAACCTTGGGAAAGTTCGAAACGCGTCGCGAGAGTGCCTGAATGACACAAAACCGTAAAAATGAGTACAGCTGCCATCATTTTGAAGGTGGGTGATGTAGCAGAGCTCTGGAAAATTTTCTCTTCAGCCCATACAGGCGTCGAGTTGGTTAAAATGGCCGCCATCATTGGTGCGGGTGATGTTGCAGAGCCACATGATTTTTTCTCCGTCCACTGTGACGTCGAGCGTCTCCTCATGTCCATACAGACGTGAGTTATATGCCCCTCACCACATCTGACTAAAACCTACCATTAGTTTTTTCATTAAATTAAACCCTTGTTGGTATAAACCACGGCAATATAGCCCGTTTGATTTGAACCCTGGCGATTTTAGCCCTCTTTTTTTATTTAATAATTATATATGTATCTCTCTAGGGTGTGACCATTCTCCTTTCTGGGCCTGTGGTGTCCTTTAGTGGTCAGTAGAAAGTAGGCCAGTGCACAGCCATTTCTGGGGCCTTCGGGCCCTAGATCTTGGATTTTTCATTCCCCTAACCAAGCCCGTGCCACCGCCTCTGAGCTTTTGGATTGCCCTTCGTCTGGATTGGATTGTGTGTGATGTCTGTGAGTGTATGTGTATGATTATTAAATATTAAAATTAAAAACAAATTTATTGATAGTGAAAAAACTATTTATGAAGCACCATACAGTGCTGAAAGGTATTTAGTAGTGGGAGGGGCGCCCCGCCCTCTACCACTATAAAGTCCAGAGGGACCACGCCCTCAAGCACTCTGTAGTTGCAGAGGGAACAGAGACAGTTGTCATTTCAATTCGCCTGATGAGAACCTTGGGAAAGTTCGAAACGCGTCGCGAGAGTGCCTGAATGACACAAAACCGTAAAAATGAGTACAGCTGCCATCATTTTGAAGGTGGGTGATGTAGCAGAGCTCTGGAAAATTTTCTCTTCAGCCCATACAGGCGTCGAGTTGGTTAAAATGGCCGCCATCATTGGTGCGGGTGATGTTGCAGAGCCACATGATTTTTTCTCCGTCCACTGTGACGTCGAGCGTCTCCTCATGTCCATACAGACGTGAGTTATATGCCCCTCACCACATCTGACTAAAACCTACCATTAGTTTTTTCATTAAATTAAACCCTTGTTGGTATAAACCACGGCAATATAGCCCGTTTGATTTGAACCCTGGCGATTTTAGCCCTCTTTTTTTATTTAATAATTATATATGTATCTCTCTAGGGTGTGACCATTCTCCTTTCTGGGCCTGTGGTGTCCTTTAGTGGTCAGTAGAAAGTAGGCCAGTGCACAGCCATTTCTGGGGCCTTCGGGCCCTAGATCTTGGATTTTTCATTCCCCTAACCAAGCCCGTGCCACCGCCTCTGAGCTTTTGGATTGCCCTTCGTCTGGATTGGATTGTGTGTGATGTCTGTGAGTGTATGTGTATGATTATTAAATATTAAAATTAAAAACAAATTTATTGATAGTGAAAAAACTATTTATGAAGCACCATACAGTGCTGAAAGGTATTTAGTAGTGGGAGGGGCGCCCCGCCCTCTACCACTATAAAGTCCAGAGGGACCACGCCCTCAAGCACTCTGTAGTTGCAGAGGGAACAGAGACAGTTGTCATTTCAATTCGCCTGATGAGAACCTTGGGAAAGTTCGAAACGCGTCGCGAGAGTGCCTGAATGACACAAAACCGTAAAAATGAGTACAGCTGCCATCATTTTGAAGGTGGGTGATGTAGCAGAGCTCTGGAAAATTTTCTCTTCAGCCCATACAGGCGTCGAGTTGGTTAAAATGGCCGCCATCATTGGTGCGGGTGATGTTGCAGAGCCACATGATTTTTTCTCCGTCCACTGTGACGTCGAGCGTCTCCTCATGTCCATACAGACGTGAGTTATATGCCCCTCACCACATCTGACTAAAACCTACCATTAGTTTTTTCATTAAATTAAACCCTTGTTGGTATAAACCACGGCAATATAGCCCGTTTGATTTGAACCCTGGCGATTTTAGCCCTCTTTTTTTATTTAATAATTATATATGTATCTCTCTAGGGTGTGACCATTCTCCTTTCTGGGCCTGTGGTGTCCTTTAGTGGTCAGTAGAAAGTAGGCCAGTGCACAGCCATTTCTGGGGCCTTCGGGCCCTAGATCTTGGATTTTTCATTCCCCTAACCAAGCCCGTGCCACCGCCTCTGAGCTTTTGGATTGCCCTTCGTCTGGATTGGATTGTGTGTGTGATGTCTGTGAGTGTATGTGTATGATTATTAAATATTAAAATTAAAAACAAATTTATTGATAGTGAAAAAACTATTTATGAAGCACCATACAGTGCTGAAAGGTATTTAGTAGTGGGAGGGGCGCCCCGCCCTCTACCACTATAAAGTCCAGAGGGACCACGCCCTCAAGCACTCTGTAGTTGCAGAGGGAACAGAGACAGTTGTCATTTCAATTCGCCTGATGAGAACCTTGGGAAAGTTCGAAACGCGTCGCGAGAGTGCCTGAATGACACAAAACCGTAAAAATGAGTACAGCTGCCATCATTTTGAAGGTGGGTGATGTAGCAGAGCTCTGGAAAATTTTCTCTTCAGCCCATACAGGCGTCGAGTTGGTTAAAATGGCCGCCATCATTGGTGCGGGTGATGTTGCAGAGCCACATGATTTTTTCTCCGTCCACTGTGACGTCGAGCGTCTCCTCATGTCCATACAGACGTGAGTTATATGCCCCTCACCACATCTGACTAAAACCTACCATTAGTTTTTTCATTAAATTAAACCCTTGTTGGTATAAACCACGGCAATATAGCCCGTTTGATTTGAACCCTGGCGATTTTAGCCCTCTTTTTTTATTTAATAATTATATATGTATCTCTCTAGGGTGTGACCATTCTCCTTTCTGGGCCTGTGGTGTCCTTTAGTGGTCAGTAGAAAGTAGGCCAGTGCACAGCCATTTCTGGGGCCTTCGGGCCCTAGATCTTGGATTTTTCATTCCCCTAACCAAGCCCGTGCCACCGCCTCTGAGCTTTTGGATTGCCCTTCGTCTGGATTGGAT
This sequence comes from Leuciscus leuciscus, assembly GCF_965113295.1. Classification (NCBI taxonomy): domain Eukaryota; kingdom Metazoa; phylum Chordata; class Actinopteri; order Cypriniformes; family Leuciscidae; genus Leuciscus; species Leuciscus leuciscus. Next base: position 15,067 of record NW_028118348.1, on the reverse strand, counting down.
TGTGTGTGATGTCTGTGAGTGTATGTGTATGATTATTAAATATTAAAATTAAAAACAAATTTATTGATAGTGAAAAAACTATTTATGAAGCACCATACAGTGCTGAAAGGTATTTAGTAGTGGGAGGGGCGCCCCGCCCTCTACCACTATAAAGTCCAGAGGGACCACGCCCTCAAGCACTCTGTAGTTGCAGAGGGAACAGAGACAGTTGTCATTTCAATTCGCCTGATGAGAACCTTGGGAAAGTTCGAAACGCGTCGCGAGAGTGCCTGAATGACACAAAACCGTAAAAATGAGTACAGCTGCCATCATTTTGAAGGTGGGTGATGTAGCAGAGCTCTGGAAAATTTTCTCTTCAGCCCATACAGGCGTCGAGTTGGTTAAAATGGCCGCCATCATTGGTGCGGGTGATGTTGCAGAGCCACATGATTTTTTCTCCGTCCACTGTGACGTCGAGCGTCTCCTCATGTCCATACAGACGTGAGTTATATGCCCCTCACCACATCTGACTAAAACCTACCATTAGTTTTTTCATTAAATTAAACCCTTGTTGGTATAAACCACGGCAATATAGCCCGTTTGATTTGAACCCTGGCGATTTTAGCCCTCTATTTTTTATTTAATAATTATATATGTATCTCTCTAGGGTGTGACCATTCTCCTTTCTGGGCCTGTGGTGTCCTTTAGTGGTCAGTAGAAAGTAGGCCAGTGCACAGCCATTTCTGGGGCCTTCGGGCCCTAGATCTTGGATTTTTCATTCCCCTAACCAAGCCCGTGCCACCGCCTCTGAGCTTTTGGATTGCCCTTCGTCTGGATTGGATTGTGTGTGATGTCTGTGAGTGTATGTGTATGATTATTAAATATTAAAATTAAAAACAAATTTATTGATAGTGAAAAAACTATTTATGAAGCACCATACAGTGCTGAAAGGTATTTAGTAGTGGGAGGGGCGCCCCGCCCTCTACCACTATAAAGTCCAGAGGGACCACGCCCTCAAGCACTCTGTAGTTGCAGAGGGAACAGAGACAGTTGTCATTTCAATTCGCCTGATGAGAACCTTGGGAAAGTTCGAAACGCGTCGCGAGAGTGCCTGAATGACACAAAACCGTAAAAATGAGTACAGCTGCCATCATTTTGAAGGTGGGTGATGTAGCAGAGCTCTGGAAAATTTTCTCTTCAGCCCATACAGGCGTCGAGTTGGTTAAAATGGCCGCCATCATTGGTGCGGGTGATGTTGCAGAGCCACATGATTTTTTCTCCGTCCACTGTGACGTCGAGCGTCTCCTCATGTCCATACAGACGTGAGTTATATGCCCCTCACCACATCTGACTAAAACCTACCATTAGTTTTTTCATTAAATTAAACCCTTGTTGGTATAAACCACGGCAATATAGCCCGTTTGATTTGAACCCTGGCGATTTTAGCCCTCTTTTTTTATTTAATAATTATATATGTATCTCTAGGGTGTGACCATTCTCCTTTCTGGGCCTGTGGTGTCCTTTAGTGGTCAGTAGAAAGTAGGCCAGTGCACAGCCATTTCTGGGGCCTTCGGGCCCTAGATCTTGGATTTTTCATTCCCCTAACCAAGCCCGTGCCACCGCCTCTGAGCTTTTGGATTGCCCTTCGTCTGGATTGGATTGTGTGTGATGTCTGTGAGTGTATGTGTATGATTATTAAATATTAAAATTAAAAACAAATTTATTGATAGTGAAAAAACTATTTATGAAGCACCATACAGTGCTGAAAGGTATTTAGTAGTGGGAGGGGCGCCCCGCCCTCTACCACTATAAAGTCCAGAGGGACCACGCCCTCAAGCACTCTGTAGTTGCAGAGGGAACAGAGACAGTTGTCATTTCAATTCGCCTGATGAGAACCTTGGGAAAGTTCGAAACGCGTCGCGAGAGTGCCTGAATGACACAAAACCGTAAAAATGAGTACAGCTGCCATCATTTTGAAGGTGGGTGATGTAGCAGAGCTCTGGAAAATTTTCTCTTCAGCCCATACAGGCGTCGAGTTGGTTAAAATGGCCGCCATCATTGGTGCGGGTGATGTTGCAGAGCCACATGATTTTTTCTCCGTCCACTGTGACGTCGAGCGTCTCCTCATGTCCATACAGACGTGAGTTATATGCCCCTCACCACATCTGACTAAAACCTACCATTAGTTTTTTCATTAAATTAAACCCTTGTTGGTATAAACCACGGCAATATAGCCCGTTTGATTTGAACCCTGGCGATTTTAGCCCTCTTTTTTTATTTAATAATTATATATGTATCTCTCTAGGGTGTGACCATTCTCCTTTCTGGGCCTGTGGTGTCCTTTAGTGGTCAGTAGAAAGTAGGCCAGTGCACAGCCATTTCTGGGGCCTTCGGGCCCTAGATCTTGGATTTTTCATTCCCCTAACCAAGCCCGTGCCACCGCCTCTGAGCTTTTGGATTGCCCTTCGTCTGGATTGGATTGTGTGTGATGTCTGTGAGTGTATGTGTATGATTATTAAATATTAAAATTAAAAACAAATTTATTGATAGTGAAAAAACTATTTATGAAGCACCATACAGTGCTGAAAGGTATTTAGTAGTGGGAGGGGCGCCCCGCCCTCTACCACTATAAAGTCCAGAGGGACCACGCCCTCAAGCACTCTGTAGTTGCAGAGGGAACAGAGACAGTTGTCATTTCAATTCGCCTGATGAGAACCTTGGGAAAGTTCGAAACGCGTCGCGAGAGTGCCTGAATGACACAAAACCGTAAAAATGAGTACAGCTGCCATCATTTTGAAGGTGGGTGATGTAGCAGAGCTCTGGAAAATTTTCTCTTCAGCCCATACAGGCGTCGAGTTGGTTAAAATGGCCGCCATCATTGGTGCGGGTGATGTTGCAGAGCCACATGATTTTTTCTCCGTCCACTGTGACGTCGAGCGTCTCCTCATGTCCATACAGACGTGAGTTATATGCCCCTCACCACATCTGACTAAAACCTACCATTAGTTTTTTCATTAAATTAAACCCTTGTTGGTATAAACCACGGCAATATAGCCCGTTTGATTTGAACCCTGGCGATTTTAGCCCTCTATTTTTTTATTTAATAATTATATATGTATCTCTCTAGGGTGTGACCATTCTCCTTTCTGGGCCTGTGGTGTCCTTTAGTGGTCAGTAGAAAGTAGGCCAGTGCACAGCCATTTCTGGGGCCTTCGGGCCCTAGATCTTGGATTTTTCATTCCCCTAACCAAGCCCGTGCCACCGCCTCTGAGCTTTTGGATTGCCCTTCGTCTGGATTGGATTGTGTGTGATGTCTGTGAGTGTATGTGTATGATTATTAAATATTAAAATTAAAAACAAATTTATTGATAGTGAAAAAACTATTTATGAAGCACCATACAGTGCTGAAAGGTATTTAGTAGTGGGAGGGGCGCCCCGCCCTCTACCACTATAAAGTCCAGAGGGACCACGCCCTCAAGCACTCTGTAGTTGCAGAGGGAACAGAGACAGTTGTCATTTCAATTCGCCTGATGAGAACCTTGGGAAAGTTCGAAACGCGTCGCGAGAGTGCCTGAATGACACAAAACCGTAAAAATGAGTACAGCTGCCATCATTTTGAAGGTGGGTGATGTAGCAGAGCTCTGGAAAATTTTCTCTTCAGCCCATACAGGCGTCGAGTTGGTTAAAATGGCCGCCATCATTGGTGCGGGTGATGTTGCAGAGCCACATGATTTTTTCTCCGTCCACTGTGACGTCGAGCGTCTCCTCATGTCCATACAGACGTGAGTTATATGCCCCTCACCACATCTGACTAAAACCTACCATTAGTTTTTTCATTAAATTAAACCCTTGTTGGTATAAACCACGGCAATATAGCCCGTTTGATTTGAACCCTGGCGATTTTAGCCCTCTATTTTTTTATTTAATAATTATATATGTATCTCTCTAGGGTGTGACCATTCTCCTTTCTGGGCCTGTGGTGTCCTTTAGTGGTCAGTAGAAAGTAGGCCAGTGCACAGCCATTTCTGGGGCCTTCGGGCCCTAGATCTTGGATTTTTCATTCCCCTAACCAAGCCCGTGCCACCGCCTCTGAGCTTTTGGATTGCCCTTCGTCTGGATTGGATTGTGTGTGATGTCTGTGAGTGTATGTGTATGATTATTAAATATTAAAATTAAAAACAAATTTATTGATAGTGAAAAAACTATTTATGAAGCACCATACAGTGCTGAAAGGTATTTAGTAGTGGGAGGGGCGCCCCGCCCTCTACCACTATAAAGTCCAGAGGGACCACGCCCTCAAGCACTCTGTAGTTGCAGAGGGAACAGAGACAGTTGTCATTTCAATTCGCCTGATGAGAACCTTGGGAAAGTTCGAAACGCGTCGCGAGAGTGCCTGAATGACACAAAACCGTAAAAATGAGTACAGCTGCCATCATTTTGAAGGTGGGTGATGTAGCAGAGCTCTGGAAAATTTTCTCTTCAGCCCATACAGGCGTCGAGTTGGTTAAAATGGCCGCCATCATTGGTGCGGGTGATGTTGCAGAGCCACATGATTTTTTCTCCGTCCACTGTGACGTCGAGCGTCTCCTCATGTCCATACAGACGTGAGTTATATGCCCCTCACCACATCTGACTAAAACCTACCATTAGTTTTTTCATTAAATTAAACCCTTGTTGGTATAAACCACGGCAATATAGCCCGTTTGATTTGAACCCTGGCGATTTTAGCCCTCTATTTTTTTATTTAATAATTATATATGTATCTCTCTAGGGTGTGACCATTCTCCTTTCTGGGCCTGTGGTGTCCTTTAGTGGTCAGTAGAAAGTAGGCCAGTGCACAGCCATTTCTGGGGCCTTCGGGCCCTAGATCTTGGATTTTTCATTCCCCTAACCAAGCCCGTGCCACCGCCTCTGAGCTTTTGGATTGCCCTTCGTCTGGATTGGATTGTGTGTGATGTCTGTGAGTGTATGTGTATGATTATTAAATATTAAAATTAAAAACAAATTTATTGATAGTGAAAAAACTATTTATGAAGCACCATACAGTGCTGAAAGGTATTTAGTAGTGGGAGGGGCGCCCCGCCCTCTACCACTATAAAGTCCAGAGGGACCACGCCCTCAAGCACTCTGTAGTTGCAGAGGGAACAGAGACAGTTGTCATTTCAATTCGCCTGATGAGAACCTTGGGAAAGTTCGAAACGCGTCGCGAGAGTGCCTGAATGACACAAAACCGTAAAAATGAGTACAGCTGCCATCATTTTGAAGGTGGGTGATGTAGCAGAGCTCTGGAAAATTTTCTCTTCAGCCCATACAGGCGTCGAGTTGGTTAAAATGGCCGCCATCATTGGTGCGGGTGATGTTGCAGAGCCACATGATTTTTTCTCCGTCCACTGTGACGTCGAGCGTCTCCTCATGTCCATACAGACGTGAGTTATATGCCCCTCACCACATCTGACTAAAACCTACCATTAGTTTTTTCATTAAATTAAACCCTTGTTGGTATAAACCACGGCAATATAGCCCGTTTGATTTGAACCCTGGCGATTTTAGCCCTCTATTTTTTTATTTAATAATTATATATGTATCTCTCTAGGGTGTGACCATTCTCCTTTCTGGGCCTGTGGTGTCCTTTAGTGGTCAGTAGAAAGTAGGCCAGTGCACAGCCATTTCTGGGGCCTTCGGGCCCTAGATCTTGGATTTTTCATTCCCCTAACCAAGCCCGTGCCACCGCCTCTGAGCTTTTGGATTGCCCTTCGTCTGGATTGGATTGTGTGTGATGTCTGTGAGTGTATGTGTATGATTATTAAATATTAAAATTAAAAACAAATTTATTGATAGTGAAAAAACTATTTATGAAGCACCATACAGTGCTGAAAGGTATTTAGTAGTGGGAGGGGCGCCCCGCCCTCTACCACTATAAAGTCCAGAGGGACCACGCCCTCAAGCACTCTGTAGTTGCAGAGGGAACAGAGACAGTTGTCATTTCAATTCGCCTGATGAGAACCTTGGGAAAGTTCGAAACGCGTCGCGAGAGTGCCTGAATGACACAAAACCGTAAAAATGAGTACAGCTGCCATCATTTTGAAGGTGGGTGATGTAGCAGAGCTCTGGAAAATTTTCTCTTCAGCCCATACAGGCGTCGAGTTGGTTAAAATGGCCGCCATCATTGGTGCGGGTGATGTTGCAGAGCCACATGATTTTTTCTCCGTCCACTGTGACGTCGAGCGTCTCCTCATGTCCATACAGACGTGAGTTATATGCCCCTCACCACATCTGACTAAAACCTACCATTAGTTTTTTCATTAAATTAAACCCTTGTTGGTATAAACCACGGCAATATAGCCCGTTTGATTTGAACCCTGGCGATTTTAGCCCTCTTTTTTTATTTAATAATTATATATGTATCTCTCTAGGGTGTGACCATTCTCCTTTCTGGGCCTGTGGTGTCCTTTAGTGGTCAGTAGAAAGTAGGCCAGTGCACAGCCATTTCTGGGGCCTTCGGGCCCTAGATCTTGGATTTTTCATTCCCCTAACCAAGCCCGTGCCACCGCCTCTGAGCTTTTGGATTGCCCTTCGTCTGGATTGGATTGTGTGTGATGTCTGTGAGTGTATGTGTATGATTATTAAATATTAAAATTAAAAACAAATTTATTGATAGTGAAAAAACTATTTATGAAGCACCATACAGTGCTGAAAGGTATTTAGTAGTGGGAGGGGCGCCCCGCCCTCTACCACTATAAAGTCCAGAGGGACCACGCCCTCAAGCACTCTGTAGTTGCAGAGGGAACAGAGACAGTTGTCATTTCAATTCGCCTGATGAGAACCTTGGGAAAGTTCGAAACGCGTCGCGAGAGTGCCTGAATGACACAAAACCGTAAAAATGAGTACAGCTGCCATCATTTTGAAGGTGGGTGATGTAGCAGAGCTCTGGAAAATTTTCTCTTCAGCCCATACAGGCGTCGAGTTGGTTAAAATGGCCGCCATCATTGGTGCGGGTGATGTTGCAGAGCCACATGATTTTTTCTCCGTCCACTGTGACGTCGAGCGTCTCCTCATGTCCATACAGACGTGAGTTATATGCCCCTCACCACATCTGACTAAAACCTACCATTAGTTTTTTCATTAAATTAAACCCTTGTTGGTATAAACCACGGCAATATAGCCCGTTTGATTTGAACCCTGGCGATTTTAGCCCTCTTTTTTTATTTAATAATTATATATGTATCTCTCTAGGGTGTGACCATTCTCCTTTCTGGGCCTGTGGTGTCCTTTAGTGGTCAGTAGAAAGTAGGCCAGTGCACAGCCATTTCTGGGGCCTTCGGGCCCTAGATCTTGGATTTTTCATTCCCCTAACCAAGCCCGTGCCACCGCCTCTGAGCTTTTGGATTGCCCTTCGTCTGGATTGGATTGTGTGTGATGTCTGTGAGTGTATGTGTATGATTATTAAATATTAAAATTAAAAACAAATTTATTGATAGTGAAAAAACTATTTATGAAGCACCATACAGTGCTGAAAGGTATTTAGTAGTGGGAGGGGCGCCCCGCCCTCTACCACTATAAAGTCCAGAGGGACCACGCCCTCAAGCACTCTGTAGTTGCAGAGGGAACAGAGACAGTTGTCATTTCAATTCGCCTGATGAGAACCTTGGGAAAGTTCGAAACGCGTCGCGAGAGTGCCTGAATGACACAAAACCGTAAAAATGAGTACAGCTGCCATCATTTTGAAGGTGGGTGATGTAGCAGAGCTCTGGAAAATTTTCTCTTCAGCCCATACAGGCGTCGAGTTGGTTAAAATGGCCGCCATCATTGGTGCGGGTGATGTTGCAGAGCCACATGATTTTTTCTCCGTCCACTGTGACGTCGAGCGTCTCCTCATGTCCATACAGACGTGAGTTATATGCCCCTCACCACATCTGACTAAAACCTACCATTAGTTTTTTCATTAAATTAAACCCTTGTTGGTATAAACCACGGCAATATAGCCCGTTTGATTTGAACCCTGGCGATTTTAGCCCTCTTTTTTTTATTTAATAATTATATATGTATCTCTCTAGGGTGTGACCATTCTCCTTTCTGGGCCTGTGGTGTCCTTTAGTGGTCAGTAGAAAGTAGGCCAGTGCACAGACAGCCATTTCTGGGGCCTTCGGGCCCTAGATCTTGGATTTTTCATTCCCCTAACCAAGCCCGTGCCACCGCCTCTGAGCTTTTGGATTGCCCTTCGTCTGGATTGGATTGTGTGTGATGTCTGTGAGTGTATGTGTATGATTATTAAATATTAAAATTAAAAACAAATTTATTGATAGTGAAAAAACTATTTATGAAGCACCATACAGTGCTGAAAGGTATTTAGTAGTGGGAGGGGCGCCCCGCCCTCTACCACTATAAAGTCCAGAGGGACCACGCCCTCAAGCACTCTGTAGTTGCAGAGGGAACAGAGACAGTTGTCATTTCAATTCGCCTGATGAGAACCTTGGGAAAGTTCGAAACGCGTCGCGAGAGTGCCTGAATGACACAAAACCGTAAAAATGAGTACAGCTGCCATCATTTTGAAGGTGGGTGATGTAGCAGAGCTCTGGAAAATTTTCTCTTCAGCCCATACAGGCGTCGAGTTGGTTAAAATGGCCGCCATCATTGGTGCGGGTGATGTTGCAGAGCCACATGATTTTTTTCTCCGTCCACTGTGACGTCGAGCGTCTCCTCATGTCCATACAGACGTGAGTTATATGCCCCTCACCACATCTGACTAAAACCTACCATTAGTTTTTTCATTAAATTAAACCCTTGTTGGTATAAACCACGGCAATATAGCCCGTTTGATTTGAACCCTGGCGATTTTAGCCCTCTATTTTTTTATTTAATAATTATATATGTATCTCTCTAGGGTGTGACCATTCTCCTTTCTGGGCCTGTGGTGTCCTTTAGTGGTCAGTAGAAAGTAGGCCAGTGCACAGCCATTTCTGGGGCCTTCGGGCCCTAGATCTTGGATTTTTCATTCCCCTAACCAAGCCCGTGCCACCGCCTCTGAGCTTTTGGATTGCCCTTCGTCTGGATTGGATTGTGTGTGATGTCTGTGAGTGTATGTGTATGATTATTAAATATTAAAATTAAAAACAAATTTATTGATAGTGAAAAAACTATTTATGAAGCACCATACAGTGCTGAAAGGTATTTAGTAGTGGGAGGGGCGCCCCGCCCTCTACCACTATAAAGTCCAGAGGGACCACGCCCTCAAGCACTCTGTAGTTGCAGAGGGAACAGAGACAGTTGTCATTTCAATTCGCCTGATGAGAACCTTGGGAAAGTTCGAAACGCGTCGCGAGAGTGCCTGAATGACACAAAACCGTAAAAATGAGTACAGCTGCCATCATTTTGAAGGTGGGTGATGTAGCAGAGCTCTGGAAAATTTTCTCTTCAGCCCATACAGGCGTCGAGTTGGTTAAAATGGCCGCCATCATTGGTGCGGGTGATGTTGCAGAGCCACATGATTTTTTCTCCGTCCACTGTGACGTCGAGCGTCTCCTCATGTCCATACAGACGTGAGTTATATGCCCCTCACCACATCTGACTAAAACCTACCATTAGTTTTTTCATTAAATTAAACCCTTGTTGGTATAAACCACGGCAATATAGCCCGTTTGATTTGAACCCTGGCGATTTTAGCCCTCTATTTTTTTATTTAATAATTATATATGTATCTCTCTAGGGTGTGACCATTCTCCTTTCTGGGCCTGTGGTGTCCTTTAGTGGTCAGTAGAAAGTAGGCCAGTGCACAGCCATTTCTGGGGCCTTCGGGCCCTAGATCTTGGATTTTTCATTCCCCTAACCAAGCCCGTGCCACCGCCTCTGAGCTTTTGGATTGCCCTTCGTCTGGATTGGATTGTGTGTGATGTCTGTGAGTGTATGTGTATGATTATTAAATATTAAAATTAAAAACAAATTTATTGATAGTGAAAAAACTATTTATGAAGCACCATACAGTGCTGAAAGGTATTTAGTAGTGGGAGGGGCGCCCCGCCCTCTACCACTATAAAGTCCAGAGGGACCACGCCCTCAAGCACTCTGTAGTTGCAGAGGGAACAGAGACAGTTGTCATTTCAATTCGCCTGATGAGAACCTTGGGAAAGTTCGAAACGCGTCGCGAGAGTGCCTGAATGACACAAAACCGTAAAAATGAGTACAGCTGCCATCATTTTGAAGGTGGGTGATGTAGCAGAGCTCTGGAAAATTTTCTCTTCAGCCCATACAGGCGTCGAGTTGGTTAAAATGGCCGCCATCATTGGTGCGGGTGATGTTGCAGAGCCACATGATTTTTTCTCCGTCCACTGTGACGTCGAGCGTCTCCTCATGTCCATACAGACGTGAGTTATATGCCCCTCACCACATCTGACTAAAACCTACCATTAGTTTTTTCATTAAATTAAACCCTTGTTGGTATAAACCACGGCAATATAGCCCGTTTGATTTGAACCCTGGCGATTTTAGCCCTCTATTTTTTTATTTAATAATTATATATGTATCTCTCTAGGGTGTGACCATTCTCCTTTCTGGGCCTGTGGTGTCCTTTAGTGGTCAGTAGAAAGTAGGCCAGTGCACAGCCATTTCTGGGGCCTTCGGGCCCTAGATCTTGGATTTTTCATTCCCCTAACCAAGCCCGTGCCACCGCCTCTGAGCTTTTGGATTGCCCTTCGTCTGGATTGGATTGTGTGTGATGTCTGTGAGTGTATGTGTATGATTATTAAATATTAAAATTAAAAACAAATTTATTGATAGTGAAAAAACTATTTATGAAGCACCATACAGTGCTGAAAGGTATTTAGTAGTGGGAGGGGCGCCCCGCCCTCTACCACTATAAAGTCCAGAGGGACCACGCCCTCAAGCACTCTGTAGTTGCAGAGGGAACAGAGACAGTTGTCATTTCAATTCGCCTGATGAGAACCTTGGGAAAGTTCGAAACGCGTCGCGAGAGTGCCTGAATGACACAAAACCGTAAAAATGAGTACAGCTGCCATCATTTTGAAGGTGGGTGATGTAGCAGAGCTCTGGAAAATTTTCTCTTCAGCCCATACAGGCGTCGAGTTGGTTAAAATGGCCGCCATCATTGGTGCGGGTGATGTTGCAGAGCCACATGATTTTTTCTCCGTCCACTGTGACGTCGAGCGTCTCCTCATGTCCATACAGACGTGAGTTATATGCCCCTCACCACATCTGACTAAAACCTACCATTAGTTTTTTCATTAAATTAAACCCTTGTTGGTATAAACCACGGCAATATAGCCCGTTTGATTTGAACCCTGGCGATTTTAGCCCTCTATTTTTTTATTTAATAATTATATATGTATCTCTCTAGGGTGTGACCATTCTCCTTTCTGGGCCTGTGGTGTCCTTTAGTGGTCAGTAGAAAGTAGGCCAGTGCACAGCCATTTCTGGGGCCTTCGGGCCCTAGATCTTGGATTTTTCATTCCCCTAACCAAGCCCGTGCCACCGCCTCTGAGCTTTTGGATTGCCCTTCGTCTGGATTGGATTGTGTGTGATGTCTGTGAGTGTATGTGTATGATTATTAAATATTAAAATTAAAAACAAATTTATTGATAGTGAAAAAACTATTTATGAAGCACCATACAGTGCTGAAAGGTATTTAGTAGTGGGAGGGGCGCCCCGCCCTCTACCACTATAAAGTCCAGAGGGACCACGCCCTCAAGCACTCTGTAGTTGCAGAGGGAACAGAGACAGTTGTCATTTCAATTCGCCTGATGAGAACCTTGGGAAAGTTCGAAACGCGTCGCGAGAGTGCCTGAATGACACAAAACCGTAAAAATGAGTACAGCTGCCATCATTTTGAAGGTGGGTGATGTAGCAGAGCTCTGGAAAATTTTCTCTTCAGCCCATACAGGCGTCGAGTTGGTTAAAATGGCCGCCATCATTGGTGCGGGTGATGTTGCAGAGCCACATGATTTTTTCTCCGTCCACTGTGACGTCGAGCGTCTCCTCATGTCCATACAGACGTGAGTTATATGCCCCTCACCACATCTGACTAAAACCTACCATTAGTTTTTTCATTAAATTAAACCCTTGTTGGTATAAACCACGGCAATATAGCCCGTTTGATTTGAACCCTGGCGATTTTAGCCCTCTATTTTTTTATTTAATAATTATATATGTATCTCTCTAGGGTGTGACCATTCTCCTTTCTGGGCCTGTGGTGTCCTTTAGTGGTCAGTAGAAAGTAGGCCAGTGCACAGCCATTTCTGGGGCCTTCGGGCCCTAGATCTTGGATTTTTCATTCCCCTAACCAAGCCCGTGCCACCGCCTCTGAGCTTTTGGATTGCCCTTCGTCTGGATTGGATTGTGTGTGATGTCTGTGAGTGTATGTGTATGATTATTAAATATTAAAATTAAAAACAAATTTATTGATAGTGAAAAAACTATTTATGAAGCACCATACAGTGCTGAAAGGTATTTAGTAGTGGGAGGGGCGCCCCGCCCTCTACCACTATAAAGTCCAGAGGGACCACGCCCTCAAGCACTCTGTAGTTGCAGAGGGAACAGAGACAGTTGTCATTTCAATTCGCCTGATGAGAACCTTGGGAAAGTTCGAAACGCGTCGCGAGAGTGCCTGAATGACACAAAACCGTAAAAATGAGTACAGCTGCCATCATTTTGAAGGTGGGTGATGTAGCAGAGCTCTGGAAAATTTTCTCTTCAGCCCATACAGGCGTCGAGTTGGTTAAAATGGCCGCCATCATTGGTGCGGGTGATGTTGCAGAGCCACATGATTTTTTCTCCGTCCACTGTGACGTCGAGCGTCTCCTCATGTCCATACAGACGTGAGTTATATGCCCCTCACCACATCTGACTAAAACCTACCATTAGTTTTTTCATTAAATTAAACCCTTGTTGGTATAAACCACGGCAATATAGCCCGTTTGATTTGAACCCTGGCGATTTTAGCCCTCTATTTTTTTATTTAATAATTATATATGTATCTCTCTAGGGTGTGACCATTCTCCTTTCTGGGCCTGTGGTGTCCTTTAGTGGTCAGTAGAAAGTAGGCCAGTGCACAGCCATTTCTGGGGGCCTTCGGGCCCTAGATCTTGGATTTTTCATTCCCCTAACCAAGCCCGTGCCACCGCCTCTGAGCTTTTGGATTGCCCTTCGTCTGGATTGGATTGTGTGTGATGTCTGTGAGTGTATGTGTATGATTATTAAATATTAAAATTAAAAACAAATTTATTGATAGTGAAAAAACTATTTATGAAGCACCATACAGTGCTGAAAGGTATTTAGTAGTGGGAGGGGCGCCCCCGCCCTCTACCACTATAAAGTCCAGAGGGACCACGCCCTCAAGCACTCTGTAGTTGCAGAGGGAACAGAGACAGTTGTCATTTCAATTCGCCTGATGAGAACCTTGGGAAAGTTCGAAACGCGTCGCGAGAGTGCCTGAATGACACAAAACCGTAAAAATGAGTACAGCTGCCATCATTTTGAAGGTGGGTGATGTAGCAGAGCTCTGGAAAATTTTCTCTTCAGCCCATACAGGCGTCGAGTTGGTTAAAATGGCCCGCCATCATTGGTGCGGGTGATGTTGCAGAGCCACATGATTTTTTCTCCGTCCACTGTGACGTCGAGCGTCTCCTCATGTCCATACAGACGTGAGTTATATGCCCCTCACCACATCTGACTAAAACCTACCATTAGTTTTTTCATTAAATTAAACCCTTGTTGGTATAAACCACGGCAATATAGCCCGTTTGATTTGAACCCTGGCGATTTTAGCCCTCTATTTTTTTATTTAATAATTATATATGTATCTCTCTAGGGTGTGACCATTCTCCTTTCTGGGCCTGTGGTGTCCTTTAGTGGTCAGTAGAAAGTAGGCCAGTGCACAGCCATTTCTGGGGCCTTCGGGCCCTAGATCTTGGATTTTTCATTCCCCTAACCAAGCCCGTGCCACCGCCTCTGAGCTTTTGGATTGCCCTTCGTCTGGATTGGATTGTGTGTGATGTCTGTGAGTGTATGTGTATGATTATTAAATATTAAAATTAAAAACAAATTTATTGATAGTGAAAAAACTATTTATGAAGCACCATACAGTGCTGAAAGGTATTTAGTAGTGGGAGGGGCGCCCCGCCCTCTACCACTATAAAGTCCAGAGGGACCACGCCCTCAAGCACTCTGTAGTTGCAGAGGGAACAGAGACAGTTGTCATTTCAATTCGCCTGATGAGAACCTTGGGAAAGTTCGAAACGCGTCGCGAGAGTGCCTGAATGACACAAAACCGTAAAAATGAGTACAGCTGCCATCATTTTGAAGGTGGGTGATGTAGCAGAGCTCTGGAAAATTTTCTCTTCAGCCCATACAGGCGTCGAGTTGGTTAAAATGGCCGCCATCATTGGTGCGGGTGATGTTGCAGAGCCACATGATTTTTTCTCCGTCCACTGTGACGTCGAGCGTCTCCTCATGTCCATACAGACGTGAGTTATATGCCCCTCACCACATCTGACTAAAACCTACCATTAGTTTTTTCATTAAATTAAACCCTTGTTGGTATAAACCACGGCAATATAGCCCGTTTGATTTGAACCCTGGCGATTTTAGCCCTCTATTTTTTTATTTAATAATTATATATGTATCTCTCTAGGGTGTGACCATTCTCCTTTCTGGGCCTGTGGTGTCCTTTAGTGGTCAGTAGAAAGTAGGCCAGTGCACAGCCATTTCTGGGGCCTTCGGGCCCTAGATCTTGGATTTTTCATTCCCCTAACCAAGCCCGTGCCACCGCCTCTGAGCTTTTGGATTGCCCTTCGTCTGGATTGGATTGTGTGTGATGTCTGTGAGTGTATGTGTATGATTATTAAATATTAAAATTAAAAACAAATTTATTGATAGTGAAAAAACTATTTATGAAGCACCATACAGTGCTGAAAGGTATTTAGTAGTGGGAGGGGCGCCCCGCCCTCTACCACTATAAAGTCCAGAGGGACCACGCCCTCAAGCACTCTGTAGTTGCAGAGGGAACAGAGACAGTTGTCATTTCAATTCGCCTGATGAGAACCTTGGGAAAGTTCGAAACGCGTCGCGAGAGTGCCTGAAT
>NW_028118349.1:0-67624 GCF_965113295.1 Leuciscus leuciscus | reverse complement strand
TTCAGTTCTCTTCACACACAGTTTCATTCAATTAATTTCCTTCAAGTTAAAAAACAATCAATAGTCACTTCTTGAATTAAATGACCCATATTAAATGTCTGTTACACTTAATGTTAACTCTGTTGGTTCAGTTCAATTTGGTTCCCATTTAAGTTTCAGATTACTACTTCCAACATCTCAGTCCCTGTTCGGGCGCCATTTCTGTAGCGATAGTGGCCCATTAATAAACATTTATGTTACTTTTATATTTAATTTGGTTTGTTCGGGCGCCAGCCAGGCATATAATCCTGGCAATAAATAAATTCTCACAACCCACCAGCTACATATGAAGACATTGAAAAAGGAAAACTCAAATCAAACTTGTAGTAACCAACAGAGTCGTTTACCATTTATTTAGGAATTCAGCCCCACTTAAACTCCACACAAAGCAAAAACATTCCAACATCACTGTTGTGACAGTAACACACTTCCATGGAAAACAAGAAAGACAAAAAAAAAAAAAAAATCAGTATAAACTATAAAGACATATACATGTTTCTCTTTATACGAGGGGAAAACACATGATTTTCACGGAAACAACAATGACGTTGACACTGGCAAATTTTATGAACTTTCTCAGACAGTCACAATATAAGAGGTAAAGGAAAGTCTATGTCCAAGCAACCCATCAACTGATGAATTCACAACTTAGTTTCGATTCACACTCTTTTTATACTCTCTGACAGTCAAGGAAAAAGTTCAATTAATTGTGTGTGTGTGTGTTGTGGGCGTGTGCATGTACTGTGGGTGCGTCAAGTCTGTACCTGATGCTGCTGGTCTTCGTTTTGGGCCTTTGGTAAGTACAGGAACTTCGTTTTTAGCACAATCCAGGAAAACGCGATGAAGATTAGTCCAAGGCAACGCACCTCTACCGACAGCCGAGATAGAGAGCGTCCAAACCGCTCACAGTTTCACTTTCATTCCACCGTCACGTCATCCGCACCCAGATAAATCTCACCTCCAGGATACTATAAACTTCCTTCATACTTCTCTCCCAGGCCGGTCAATTTCTCGTACCGAAGCACGATACTTCTGCACGCTCCTCGAACAAACTGCACGCTCCTCGAACAAACTGCACGCTCCTCGAACAAACTGCACACTTCACTTCCCCATTACCAGTTCCCTTCCGCTCACAATTCCCCTCCTTAAATAGTTCGTCACACTGATCATCCTCTTCTAATTGGTTAAAGAGAAAAAAAGTAAAAATAAAAAAAATAAAGTGGCTAACGAATTTCGTTCTGCCACAAACTTCATTCATAGCCACTTCCAGAATAAAATTTCAAGAATGTGTTTGCCTAGATATCATAGTTACATTCTTTTTTCTGGCAATACACTCATTCATTTTCATGCATTTATATATTTGGACTTAGGCAGTTTCAACCGTATAATGTTGGCAGTGGAAATGATGTATATAATTATAATCATTTCTAGGTAATTTGCACACAATTGCAGTTCAAATGCTTCTTCTCACCTAAAGTAGGAGCTGCAGCCACACATGATGATCTTGTGCACTTGAAATTCTCTGTCATTTGACTTGATGATCAAGTCAGTGTGTTCGCCCAGTAAACGTGCTTCATCAAACACGTCAAAGGCTGTTGCTCTTATGTTCTCCATGTTCTCTCAGGACTGTAAATGTATTCAGTCTTCTCTCCTCAAACTCTGATTAAAGTCTCCTCAGGATTGTGTCTTTGTGGGACTTTTGCTCAGGAGAGTTCTATAGAATGTCTCTGTGACATCATAGTTGTAGAGCTTCAATATATCTTTTCAGTTTGTGTCTTGGCCACATAATTATTAAAGAGTTTTGTTTTATCGATTCCTTTTGAATGAAACATCTTCACAGTAACAAAGATATTAAATTCAGAATTACTGCCATTATAAGTAAAATGACAAATAAATGGGCAAGCTGATTTTTTTTTTTTTTTTTTTTTTTTCTACAATATTTACAACTGGAAAAATTCAACAAACAAGACTTTGAACAGTCACTAAGACACTACGGCTGTATCTGAAATTGTCCCTTATACTGGAACAGCAGTTCTCAACTGGTTTGGCCATGGGACCCACATTTTCCCATGGACATTTATATTATTATTGTTTTTTTTTTTAGGAATTTGACCGAATATATATGGTATTATCACGATATTGAAATGAGCGTTTTCAAACAATAACAGGTTTTATATATTTTTTCTTAAAACAAAACAAACTAAATTATATTTAAATCCAATAAAGTAATGCACACAAAAACTACATAAAGTAAACAAATGTTTTAAACTGATTCAAGTGTTATAAAGAATTATAAAGAACAATAGGTAACACTTTACAATAAGGTAAAGTCAGTTAATGCATTAACCAACATTAACATTGAGCAAAAGCTACATCTGTTACCATAGTTATTCTTTGTTAACATTAGTTAAAAAAAAATACAACTGATCATTGTTAGTTCATGTTAGCTCAGGTCCATTAAATCCTTCTGAATTTAATAATGTGTTATTAAATGTTGAAATGAACATTAACCAAGATTAATAACTGCTTTAGGAGTATTGTCCATTGTCAGTTTATGTTAACTATAGTGAATTAACTAATAAAGCCTTATTGTAAAGTGTTACCTGTTACAGAATGCAGATCCAGACACAAAGAAATACATTGAAATGTGAGCTTTATTAACAGCACTGAGCAGAATGGAGAATACGGATGAGTATGCAGTTCAAATAGACTTTGAAGAATGAGTAAAGCTTAGTAACGAAGACCTTCCTTGTTTTACAGGTGCAGGAGATCATGGATAGTTGGACGGATGGCTGGATGGACGCACACACCTCTTCGTGTTTGGTGAGTATGCAGGATGATGACAGGAGAACACACGAGAGGAATACACTGGAGTACCAACGCTGGAGAACAGGTAAGCACTTCATAGAAACAAGACCAGACAATGATGTGAGACGAGGTGTGTGCTTTTGTAGCTGGCTTGATGATGGTGCAGATGAAGTGCAGGTGTGAGTGTTCAGTACTCTGGTGAAGGTGTGCTGTGTGAATGGCTGATGTGACAGCCTGGCAGATCCGTGACAATTACCCAACAATAATAAAGAATCAGAACATTTGCAATCAATGTGTAGGGCAGGGGTTCTCAACTCTGGTCCTCGAGGTCTATTTTCCTGCAGAGTTTAGCAGCAACCTTGATCAAACTCACCTGCTTATTGATCTTATGGGGACATTTTTTTTGGTCCCCACAAGGAAAACAGCTTGTAAATCATACATAATGCAGAACATTTTCTGTAATGGGAGGTTTCAGATTAGGGGATATCATTTGTACAGTAAAACAAATCATTATTTCTATGGAAAATCCCCATAAAACATGAAGGGTGTGTGTGTGTGTGTGTGTGTGTGTGTGTGTGTGTGTGTGTGTGTGTGTGTGTGTGTGTGTGTGTGTGTGTGTGTGTGAATTAGTCTACTACAAACTTCCTTAACAGTATTTATGCTTACAGGGCACCTATTATGACCCTTTTCACAAAAAATAAGTCTCTGATGTCCCCAGAGTATGTATGTGAAGTTTTAGCTCAAAATACCCAACAGATATTTTTTTTACAGCATGTTTAAATTGTCATTTTTTGGGGGCTCAGAAAAACACACCGTTTTAGTGTGTATCCCTTTAAATGCAAATGAGCTGCTGCTGCCGCCCAAAGGGTGGAGCCTTACGAGCTCGCGCTCAGAGCCAGGACAATCTCATCTGATAATATCAAAACAGAAACTCTCATTAGTGGTGTTCATTTCGACTCGGAGTCGGACAATAATGCCCACAGAGCCAGAGAATACTGTATGGAGATTGAACAGGTATAGTTTAGCTTAATTATGGTTATAACTTATTTGTCATCTGCTTTTATCCACTATTAATACAAGCCTGCTGTAGCAGACCTCGTCCGAATGATGACCAAAATATACTGATGAGTTCGATTAAGTTTATTGTACATCACACAAAAGATGAAGCGTTAGTTTTACTCCAGAAAATCACTGTAAGAGCAGCTAAATAAAAACAGTATAAGATGTGAGCATTTAAGTCTTATCCGAACAGCTTCGGAGTCATTGGAATAGTTATATGACTTATTTCGGGTTGAATGGTGGTCGTCTCGCACCCCCCAAGCGCCTGTGAGCCGAAAAACCACCCTTGCAACTTTGGGCCGGCAGGCGTGTATCGCTTGATATCAGGTCTCGCGTTGTAACGAATTGCTTTATGGCACTGCACAGTGCACACGTACACGTAGAAAAAGGTAACGTTAGATACTGAGTTCTTCACACTTTCGTCATGGCTGAACCGGTAAAAAAGAAGCAGAAAGCTAGGAAAGGTTTGTCGGAGGACCAAAGAAAGAGGAAACGGCAGACTGACCGAGCAAGGAGTCAGACTCGAGTAAATATCGTTCTTGTTGATGGACTAGTAGACATCTTCAGAGCTTATCTGTGCCTGTTCGATGTCCGACGCTTTGTAACGCGTTGTGTCAGGAGGAGAAATAGGGATAGCTCACATATGAAGTTATTACAGAGGCCAGACAGACTCACGGAGGCGATTGGCATCTCACAACTTTATTCCCCAATCGAACTCGTGTAACTGTTTGTCACCCATTCTACCGTCCACAGCTTTACTTGATAAACAAAAGTAAGATAAGAATGAGCATCAAACTGAAATAACCCGCATACATGGGGGTGTTCGAGGTGCACATACAATACAGACTGCCGACAGTTCAACAGGGCGCGCGCAGCTCTTAAAGGGGCCACACCTTATTTCCACTCATTACAGCCTCCATCCTACTGAACAGGTACCGGTATAGAGGGCGGAAGGGATCAGGCCGTGAGTGCAGAGACGGCTCTGCGCAAGTGGCGACAGTAATATTAAATACAAGTACTCCACAGCGACTCTAGGGGTCGCTGTTTGACAAAAACGGAAAGCTGCATAGTGTGCCTTTAATAAAGTGAAAGTGAAAGTGAAAGTCACACGTGACGGCGCTTGTCTGAAGTTTTAAATCATTGGTTACCCGTAAGCCAATCACATAACGTTTGGTTATGACGTGTGTTATGCGCTGGCTCAGCCGCATCGAACTTCCACTGTAAACACATGTATGATGTGAAAACAAAACCATCGAGCGAAATACCGGAGTGAACATGGCTGTGAACGACTTTTGCAGATTATGTGAAGTAAATCTCCGCATCCACGGTACAATCAGCGTCTACGTCACGGCTCTCAGCCCGCCCTCTGTTCGTTGATTGGCCGGCTGTTTTGAGGCCGGAGGAAAACTGAGAGATAGGTCGCTATCTCAGACTGAGTACAGAAGCGAACTGAAATTGAGCGGAAGTACGAAGTCTGACGTAGTCAGGCTAGTCTACAGCTGCTCAAGCGTCGAAACAATGGCGGACTGTGTCCCGCTCCCTCAGGGCGGGTCTATGCTCAAACTGCAGTGTCAATCAACAGTCGTGGGAGGGGCCTGAGCAAAGTGACGTCACATTGCCGCGAATCTGAGAACGGCTTGTTCTGAGACAGTGCTTATGATTTATTGGGATTATAAAAAAAGCACTGGGTGGATTTTTATCATTATAGGGTGGTTGTGTACACACACTGCCAACACACATTTATGTTGGCATAACGTTGGCTGTCTTGCGCAGTCTACCCTCGTCGGACAGGTAATACAAGGTGCAGGCGACAGGGAACCGCATGACGGTCATCTCAGCCTCGATGTAGGGACGCAGCAATTCGGAGAGTGACAGCAGCGATGACCTTGACATCCTACAATTTTCACGCCACTCATCCGGGACAACATCTTCATTTTCAAAGTTCTCCCACCAGACAGCAGTTCGCCCAGGTCGGACCCAAAACCGGCGACGCTGGCGGTGACGCGGACTGGTTCTTCGTGTTGGAGGGAGGAGAAGTTGTTGCAAAATTGCTGACCTCCGAGCACTCATTCGTCTCTGCTCCTCGACATAATGGAGCAGCTGTATTTGCAAATGCAAACACACGAAAAGAGTTTGCACCAACATAAATGTGACTGCTACTCTGAACGCTTCCATGATCACCAAAGCCAAATGAAAATGTAAACATAGGTCGCACTTTTGGCGTAGGTGCGAGCTCTGGCGCATACTGTGACGTTGGCTGCCTAAACATCCGTTTGTCTCAGTTTACATGCAAACGAAGATTTTCAAAATCTCCACTCTGGCCGGAGTTTTTAGAAAGAATCGGTTTCAGAGGCGAATTCTCCATTTGCGTGTAAACGAAGGGTGCAAACGAAGGGAAATGTCTCCGTTTTTCAAAATAACCATGTACGTGTAAACTGGGCCCAAGGCAACACTTAAAAATGTCTTGTGTGGACACCAAGCGGGAAGGAAGTCGACCAGAAGTTGAAGCCGGCCGCGTGCCACCATCTTGTAGCAGAACTTCAGCTGCTGTTATAGCATCCCATTGACTCCCATTCATTTTGGCGTCACTTTGACAGCGAATAACTTCACATCTGAGGCGTTTAAAGACTCCATTTGTCCATTATTTATTTCTAAAGAAACACAACAATGTATAAAATGCTCCATTACCTTGTAGCTTATGTTATGGCCCGGTAGAAGCAGTTTTTGTAAAAGTAGGCTAAAGATTGCGTCATAACCACGCGACTCTCTGTCGCACAGTAGAGAGATTACCGTATGGACAGGAGGAGAAGCTCGCGGGCAATCGGGGGGACATGGAGGCAAAATGACAAAATAATTAATCAGAATACCTAGCAAAAGTTTCTCCTGCTCCTAGCTCGTGGATACCTCCTACTCACGCTCTCCGTCTCTGCAAGATTCGGAAGGGAATGATTCCGATTTCTCATGCCACAGCCACTAGAAGACAGACGGGTTGCTCACGTCACATCTACGTCGTCAAGCTCGGTTTGAGTCTGCGCGTCAGGAACGAAAGTCATTCTTTCAAAACCTGATCCCATGCTTTCATTACAGTTGTGCCCATTTTCAGTCCACATAATCAATGTTTCAAAACACAAGATGATTGTAATATGTAACGGAACATTTGGTTTAATCACCAAAACACACATGACCTTCTTTCAGTTTAGTACTTTTAAAGGAATAGTTCACCCAAACAAATAGTTCATGGCCCTGTATGAGTTTCTTTCTCCTGCTGAACACAAAATAAGATATTTTGAAGAGTATCGGTAACCAAACAGTTGATGGACCCCATTGACCTCCATAGTATGGGGGTAAAAAATATGATGGATGTCAGTGGGGTCAATCAACTGTTTGGTTACCGATACTCTTCCAAATATCTTATGTTGTGTTCAGCAGGACAGAGAAACCCTACAGGATTGGAACAACTTGAGGGTGAGTAAATGATGACAGGATTTTCACAGAGATGGGACCAAGTCACACATGTGTAAGTCTCAAGTAAGTCTCAAGTCTTAACCTTCAAGTCTCAAGTTAGTCCCAAGTATTTTTTTCTTGGGCAAGTCAAGTCAAGTCAAGTCACAGGCTATGTCAAGTCAAGTCAAGTCCTGTAGTAGGTCAAGTCAAGTCCAAGTCAAGTCACCTTATTATTGTAATTTTACCTGCAGAATCTGATCTTAATGAAGTGAAAAGACAAGATATAAGTAGCCTGACTGTCAGTAAATTACAATAATTTGGATTTGCATTGTAAATACTCATGTTCAGTAAAATACATCATGGAATCAAACAAAATTGTAACTTCATAAAATTATTTATTTTTCACTTCTGCCAACAGTGTTTGAAATGTTTTAAATTGTCAACATTGAGTCTATGGAATTAATTTTGTTCCAATAATAATGAACGTAGCTTTTCAAGAAACTAATTAAAATATAAATTGAAACTGAATAAAATATCTTTGAAATTGAAAAAGAATAAATCGCAGGCAAATTTTTTTGACTTCGTTTTTAATACACTGCATGTTTTGCTAACAATTTCTCATATTTCGTTCGCTGATCTGAACTTACAAATGCGCTTCCAGAGATTTCATTTACGCTTCTGAAGTTTTCGTTTACGCTCCCAGAGTTTTCGTTTGCTGTTCTGACACGTTTCTCTCGTGGGGGCGGGGCTAGTAGCAGTGTGTTCTTATTGGCTACTGAGGTTTTTATTGACAGCTTCTTCACCTGGAAGTGAAGACGTCAGTGTGTTTATGTGTGGATTTGAGCGTCTGTAAGCGCTGCTTTCTATTTCATTTTAATGATATTAAGTTAGGTTTGTTTTTTAATTTTATCTGTATTTACCTGCTGCTACTACTTTGTCGACAGAAGCTTTTAGGAGCACAAAAGATCTATTCAGTCTATTCAGGTGTAATATTACATTAAAGTACTGTATATAATACTTCAAATATTGTATAGTGTCCAATGTTTTCGGAGAATATTTGTTTATTCCTGATGATTCTTTTGCATGTTAGGCTCTGATTAGGTTGAGCTGTTACAATTTAAAGAGAATACTAGCAAACGTGTGTGATATATTCAGCCGTCAAGAAAGTTTCACTTCAGGTAATGCTAATCAAGGTTGGCAACCATGGCCATCACACTACTCATTGTTAGCATGATATACATTTACACCATCAAAATTAATTATCACTTAAATAAGAGGAATTTAAACAATATGAAAATTACAATCGTGGCCTGCTGTCAGATGATACAAACCTCAGAGGGCATTTCATTACATATGTCACACAAAGAATGTTCTTGTTGCCATTTTTTTTAACTGATAATTGTATTTAGTTATTTCATTTAATTAATACTACCTTCTAAGATTTAAAATTGTAAATATATTTTAACAATCATCAACCATTTCAATTGTGACTTATACAACCAGTTAAATTAATGTAATTGAAAATATGAATTCAATTAAATTTACATTCTTTATTGTCACTAAAGCATATACACAAGTATCGAAGTGAAGGTCTTGGATGCAATTATGTTGTGACAGGAAAGACCAGAATTCACAAAACATTAACTGCATAATATAGGCCTACATGTACAGTATTCTCATATACATTACAATACAAAATGAAAAATTACAAATACAGAATACATTTTAAAAATTCATATACATTTTAAATGTTGCAATGATTCTTTGAGCAGTTCCTGTTGCAGTTCAAGTAACATAGCAGTGACTGGATACAAGCAGTACAAGGATAGTCCACCCAAAAAATTTGAATTCTCTCATCATTTACTCCTTCATGCCATCCCAGATGTATATGACTTTCTTCTTCACATAAACATAGACAAAGATTTTTAAGGAAATAATCCATCTCTGTGAGTCCATAATACAAGTGGATTGTAACCCATGTACGCAAGACAGTTGGTCGGAAGTGATTTTTAATAGTTAAAACAGTTTACATTATTAGTATTTCTTTTATCTAGCCTATTGTTTGACTTCAGAAGGCATTGATTCATTCACTGAGGTCGTATGGATTACCGTCACGCTCACTGTGTGTGGTTTTTAAAGCGTCTTTAGGACTCACCGAGATGGATTACTTTCCTTATAATCTTAATTCGTGTTTATCTGTAGAAAGAAAGTAAAATGCATCTGGGACAGCATGAGGGTGAGTAAAATAAGTGAGAATTGTATTTTTGGGTGAACTATGCCCTTAACATTCATATGCTGTTGGTATGTGTTGTGGTTTAATTATTTCTTTTCAGGGAAATGACTTCAGAGATTTTCGATACCAGAAATATTAGACTTTATTAACAAACAAAGCCGAGAGACCCTCCGCAGAAAGAGCCCCTCCCGCAGAAAGACCCCTGCAGAGAGATTGTCCAGCAAACGTATATACCTACATCCTTCTCCCAAATATGGTAATACATTCTATAGGTATTTTGAGAAATAGTTTTGTACCATGTGACTTTACTGAAATAGAATTCTCTGCTGTAACCACACAGCTCTTAGGTTCCAAAGTCACCCAAAGACATACACAGACAGAAAGGAAATAATAGTGTACAAAAAACAGTTAAATTACTTATTTTCTAAATAATAAAATCTTCAACATTCCCTCCTCTGGGGCTTATCTAAGCCCCACATTCACTATCGTTTTCCAGAGTGTAGTTTCAAAATCCAGTCCCCTCCATTATACTACCTTAGTGACTAAATTAAGTCACTCATTCTTATTTTCAATGACTGAAATTATGCCACCACACTCCTGGAGGAGCAATCGAGCCAAACATCTTTCTCCATACATTCTTCTTTCTTTCAGTTGTTTTTCTTTCTTTCAATGGAGAAAGTAAAAGACTCGAATCCTCCCTAATCAAACATCAAACATTGTTACAAGTGTGTTGATGAAATTGGTTCAGCATTGTCTGTTATTGTCACAGTTATGTATAATATGTCAAACATAAAAATCCCTTATGCAATTAAAAGTTCTTCTTGCAATGTAGATATCCTCTTCGACCCAGACACCCAGGATCTGGCTTATTCATTATCTTCTTCATCCTCAATAATAAATGATTTAGTTGCCCTCTCCATTATCTTCTTAATATGGAAAGTACACAACAGAATAATAACCCCCTTTCAATATTACAACTTCAGAATCCTTAATCTTTAAATCAAGTTTTCCTTAACTTTTTGACTCAATCGTATTTACTATTTTTTCTCCAAACATAAGTCATTCTACTTTTTTCATGTAATTGTTTTCATTATAATAAAGGCAAATCATTATAATAAATCTCTGCTGATTATAGTAGAATCATTGGTTTAGTTTGCTTTTTCATTTTGCATAATCCATATCAACTTTGATTTAAAATAGGGCTGGGGAAAAATTACTTCCTCTCATTTTTATTCGCTTCTTATTTTTATGAAGGAATATCAATTCTTAAATTTGAAGAATCAATCTTTTAGTCAGTCATTTTTAGTTGATTAAACAAACATAACATTGTAGTGCACCTTCTATCCATTAAATCGCAATATGCTTCGTTATAACGTTTTACATTTCAAATTCTGTCTACTTTATTACCAAATTTAAACAATAAATAAAATGTTTAATCTCACGTGTTGCAGCTTCTTCTCATTTTAACTCCTCAGTTCAAGCATACCTTAACTGAATACCTTTTCTTCCTTTCTACTAATTTCTAAATGAACTATCATGAATAAACTTAATTATGTCACATGTAATCACTCAAACTAAGAAAGCTTTAAGAGCAATGTTACATTTACTTCATAAAAGTCATTCAATAAACTCATTAGACAATTAGAAAAAATAACTCTCGAAAATAACTTTTTATACTATCTTACATATTCATTGTACGTACATTTATTTTTCTGTATATCTAATTTTAATCTTAATCATTTCAAACATAAAGCATTATAACTTAAAACTTCCTTTCTATAATTTAAGTTTCTGCACACAAATAATTTTAATCTTCAATTTCTCTGGAATGACTGCTGTCCCATTATCTAAACTTATTTCTGATAGAATTTAAAATCTAAGGAATACTTCTCTGGGAATATTTAATTACTTCTCCTGACCCTCCTCTGCTGATCTCATTGCCTTTACCTTTCTCTATCTTGTTCATATAATCCATTAGGTGTTTTATTAGTCCTTCTGGTACTGATATATGGCCTATTTGTGTCACTGTTCCTTTTTTACCTTTATTTTTGGCACAAATTTCATATGTGTACAGTCAGTCAGAAATTGCCAGAAATGCCTTTTATTTAATTTTCCTTTAATTCTTATTCTTAATCCCTCTTTACTCCCCCCTTGCGCACTTGGTGAAAACCATGCGCATTTGGATTGAGAATATTCAAAAGTATGTTTTTGTGCAATAACCTGTCATTCTTACCCCCCTCTGGTACCATATAAATTGTTCATAAGGCCTGTTTGTTATTGAATTTGAACAACTTACAACTGAGGTGGTCGTTCTATTAGCACCATTTAAAATACATTTAATTATTCAATAGCATATTGAATCAAATCATAATCTTATAACTTAAATTGAAATCAAATGTTTGTTAATAGCCAGTGTTAATCTTTTCTTTAATTTTCAACTGTAGCCTTAAATTAATTACTTATACTCCTGTATTGACAAATTACATTGGAGTAGGCCTACCATTTATGATTATTTTTTTTTATTTTTTTTATTTTTTTTTAAATGTCATTTAGTTCTAGTTGTATTTTCCTTCATGACTTGTCTTAATTCTCACTATGTTATGACAATTACTTGAATTAGTCGCTTATTCATTATTTTGTTTCTTTTTAAATCATTTATAATTTCTTTTCTATGTTGTTTTTGATATATTCTTTAATTCAATATTTTTCCTTCTGGTGGGGTTATTATTAAGTTGCTACTAGTATATTCAAGGGCTTTAACATTACCTTAAAATAAAGTTTGGTTGATGTTGACTTTGAACTTGTACTCATCTCTGTTGATTCTCTTTTCTTTGCACAATTTTTTGTGAGCTTTCCACATTCTGCAAATTTTCATTTAAAGTTCTTCTTGTCGTTTGTCTTCTTTTTCCATTCATGTTGATCATTCAGTTTCACCAGGGTGACTCTTTACGAGCCGTTGCAATGGGCTTTCCCTCGACGGCGAGGGAGGCTGTTACTAGCACGAGCCCTTGATCCCTCACTTCCTGTTGTGGAGAGTAGAGGCTTGTTGGTGTATTTTAAGTTGAGAGGTATGGACTCAAATGTCAGTTTGCTGATCAATGCTCTTCTGAGATGACAAAGCAGTCACTGGTTCTTTTTGTTTGAATCGTCTTAGTAACCTTCCTGGAATTGAACTGTTCTCATCTGTGAATGAAACCTTCATTATTTCTGTTAGTTCAGTTAGTGACAACAACATATTAAATCATCTGCTCATCTGCTCCATTGTCCTTCTTGCTGTCACTTGTAAAATGATCATGTGGGCTGAGTGGTGTTCTGTCCCCTTTTGGGGGTCTTAACCCCTATATTACTTTTTACAATTAGTCAATTCAGCTCAGTTATCTAATTGTTTTAAGTCCCACTGTTAGCACACTATTTATCAGGCATCTTAGACAACACTCAACCCACTTTGCAACAAGAAAAAAGTTACACAACAATATTTCATACTTTTGACAAAACGTAAGCTCCTTCATGATATTCTGAAAAGAAACTCAGATGTGTTATGCTCCTTCATATTCTGAAAGGAAAGTCAGATGTGTTAGGCGCTGCGCAAAATGCAGTACTGTTTTCTTTTCTTTTCTATTGTCACTACAGTTTCGACCAGGAAATTAACCAAATCCATCCATGGTCATTATTGGGCAGAATATGCCCTGTGGGCCCACATATCAAAATTAGATACAGCTGTAGGCAAAATAATTGATTTGCCTTGGTGTACACCATCTCTCACTCATTCATACTCAGTCACTCATTGGCCAGCACACATTCTTCTTTCGCAGGTTGTGCTCTAAATGCGGAACTTGTAAATTTAGCTGTGGAATTCCAAAGGTCTGACGGACAATGTCACACACAGCTACGCAAACACTATTCAGAAGTGTCAGTGATCTTAACGTTTAGTTTACCACCGTTGTTATAAACCCTTTTTTCTTTTTCTTTTTTCAAACTAATAGATTAAATATTTCAGAATAATAGGCCTTAGTATGGTGCAGTTGAGAGTAAGACCGCCAATTGTAATTTCTCAAATGCATTTTTTCTTTCATTTGTTTGGTCTACTTTTTCATATTCTTTTTTTTTTTTTTTTTTTTTTTTTTTTTTTGCTCATGAGCTACTTTAAGAAGAAAATTGGAGATCTCTACCTAATCTTGGATCCATGGCCAACAACATTTCCATCTCATTATCCCAGTTTTGACAGCATTTTTGATTTCATAATTTTTTTTGGACTTTTGGAGTTATTTTTCCTTCTCCAATCTATCTCTAGAAAATTATTAAAACAAGATGGAGTGACCAGTATCATGGTTTTGCAAACAAAAATAATAATTCTTTGACATTTTGTGTCTATCTTTTTCTTTGCCCTATATGTCTAATATAATAGCCCTCACTATACCAAATCCAGCCTCAGTTTTAACTATTTTGTGAGTTGAGCACCCACTTCTCTGTATTTTCTTTTTCTTATAGAGCTGGACTTGTACCTACTGAAAAAGCAGAGAGGGTTAGTTTAGCAGAGAATATAAAGAATTGCTATGAGACCAGTGAATAATCAGAATGAATAATGTTAATATAATAATTAACCAAATTTGAAGCAGTCTCTAGAGTGTTCATAAGGTTTGTCACACCTGTCGTGTCGTAAGGGTCTGTTCTTCTGTTTTTAGCTTGGCTGTCGCTCTGCATATTTTGCCAGCCGTCACTCAAAGGCCATTGCAGAGTGGAGAATAGGCTCTGTTGTTTCTCTGCCTCTTCTTAGTTTGGGCTTTTTATCGATCCTGCCAGTTTTGCATCTCAGTATTTCTCTTTGTCCTCAGGAAAAGTCTCAAGTGAAAGTTTCACCTTTTCCCATATTAATTCAGTCTTTCTGAGTCTTTTTGATTGGTCAACTTCAGGAGGGGAGCTGAGAACCCCTCACCCACTCTCTGTTCTTCTCTCTGCATTCGTGTCTTTGCCCTTTGCCCTCTTGTTGCTTCCACCGGACACTGAAGCCATCTGCAATTTGAACACTCAGAGATCTGCATGAATCAAATTGAACTTTCACATATAAGCTATTAGTTCTTTATCACATTCCACTTTTTAACCTGCATCTTTTCACTATTCCTTTTTATATAAAAAATCTCACTGGTTGACAATAGCATTTCCCCAATTCTATTAGTAAAGCAGTTCTTCATTGCAGGAAAAAGCAAGCTAGTTCTGTTTTTCTATATCAGCAATAACTCTGATGATCTGAGAATAATACAATTGAATAATGTTCCCTATCATAAAATTAGACTTCAATCTTTCTTCTATATTTGCATGCAGTGTTCACAATAATCTAGTATGTTTCTCAACAAACATCAAGGAATTCCTCTTATTATTTACTCTCATCAACTTCTGAAGTATTCATGACTTTTGAAACTTGGTCACTCAATCTTGTTAACCTTCAGCACTGCACCAGTTATTTTTCTCTTAACACAAACTTATTAATCTGCAATGGAATACTTTTTCCACTCTGTCTTCAGGGATAATGAGATACAAATTTTAGACGTCTTCTGATATAATATATAATATATTAAGCACGTGCAATCTTATTTATATTCATCTATTAATATATCATTACATTTATTGATTAAACATAAATCTTATTATGTTAACTTGTTTTATATAATATTCTTTATAGTTAATATCTTGGAACAATTGTTTTCCCTTACTTTTCTTTTTTAATACACACCATTTAACATCCCTTTCATTCACTGGTCATTCACACGTTCTCTGTCCCTTCAAGCAACCAGGGTCAGAGGTCACTTATTTTCAACCACAGGCACAGTCACAGGATCCTACAGGCACACCAACATGATCTCACACACTTTTTTTTTCTCTACTCTGTCAGATCTGAACAATACATTAAAATATTACACTTTTAACTATCCTATTCCATAAACCTCTGTGATTCACTTCCTCAACACAACAGAGTCATATATGATCTTAATTCCCCTGAGCAAACTCTTATTAGAGTAATAAGGTACCCGGAAATTGACTAAATCTGCAATCATGCTCATTTGTATCCTTCAAGGCCCTCTTACAAATGTCTGCAGATCAACCATCTATTTAAGCTAAACTACACCTGTATCAATCAATGCCCACTTACAGGTATAAAACATCAATAACTGATATCCTTATATCAGTACGCTTGTCATCCATCAAGGCCCACTTGACAAGTAAGACAAAACTTCTTCTGTGTTCATGCTATTCTTGTATCCATCAAGGCCCACTTACAAGAACCCACAAATCAATAATTGATATCCTTATCAATAAACTCAAACCCTCTGTGTGCATGCTTTTTGCTCATCATCCTTCAAGGCCCTCTTGATTGAACAAACACAGGACTTTACGTACGTACGTCAAAACTCTTAGCGCTAAATCAGCATCCCTAGTAGTTATAGAATCCACTCAGGATTAAACAAGTACTGGCAAACACTATCGGGAGCTCCCCCACTATTACCAACTACTTGACATTTACAAAGACAATGCATGCAATTATTTCTGATATCAAACATCACTTTTTAAGTTCTTTAAATTTGGAGAAGCTTTTTCTTACCACATCCGGGCCACTGGTGACTAACACATACCTTATTCAAAAGCAAAACTGCTCACCTCAAAGTACAGCGGCCACTGTTGTCTGTGTCAGTCACCAGCGATCCCTTCGTGGCTTCTTCAGCTCCTGAGCCACGTCCCATCTGGGGTCGCCATTTGTTGTGGTTTAATTATTTCTTTTCAGGGAAATGACTTCAGAGATTTTCGATACCAGAAATATTAGACTTTATTAACAAACAAAGCCGAGAGACCCTCCGCAGAAAGAGCCCCTCCCGCAGAAAGACCCCTGCAGAGAGATTGTCCAGCAAACGTATATACCTACATCCTTCTCCCAAATATGGTAATACATTCTATAGGTATTTTGAGAAATAGTTTTGTACCATGTGACTTTACTGAAATAGAATTCTCTGCTGTAACCACACAGCTCTTAGGTTCCAAAGTCACCCAAAGACATACACAGACAGAAAGGAAATAATAGTGTACAAAAAACAGTTAAATTACTTATTTTCTAAATAATAAAATCTTCAACATATGCTAATCCAAGATCAGCATAGACTAATAAGAATAAAGTGCAAGGTGTCTGAAGATCAAGATCCCAGTCATTCAAAGGTGATGTGTCTGAACAAAGTAAGATTATTGTCTGATAGGGACATCTCTGGTACTATCACTCCATCCTCTGTGTCAGCATCAGAATTTTGTTTATGGAAAAGTTGCTCCACTCCTGGAAAATGAGAGAGGAAATTAATTATAATCTAACAATACAAACTACTTTGAACCCCCACATACAGTAACAAGTTGCAGATGTACAATATTTTTTCCAAACAAATTATATAAATGTTTTAAGGGATTTTACAGTACTAGCTTAAATATTTACCTCGGGAGTCATGAAGCATTTATCATATGTAATACTGTTGTGTAACCAGTAGATGGCTGTATACCCCTATAAACATATATCCATGGCTGTGTATTCCCCAGTTGCTGGATGTTTTCAGTCATAATTACTTGCATGTATTAAGGTTTTAATTTGGACATATATTTATTATTAAAGACTTTTAAAGATTAAAAAAAAATCTCAGAAATGTTCATTTGAAGTGCAATTTTTGGCATTATTATTAGTCAAATATTGACACAGAAAAAGCATTTACTCATACTAGCTACATATAATAGCTTTATCTATCAGTCATCTTTATCACACAAAAGTAATCAGAATAAATTATTTCAAAATAATTAAATAATTTTCAAGATACTTCAAAATAATTGAGTGTTTATTATTATGAACTGTGACGTGTTCTGTGGTCAAGTCGTTTCTCTCCTCTTTCAAAAACTCTGCATCGCAAATTAATCAGCAATTGAGAAATTCAGGTTTAAATAGCTTTATTGGCATGGTAAAAAAAAGGCTTTACATTGCCAAAGTTGAATCAGGCAGTGATTGACAGCGCTCTGGTCCAATGGCATCATTGACTGATACAGTACTTTTTGTACTGTAGGCTACAGTACATATACTGTACAGTACTCTAGCACAATGTTGTTTGGGGTGGCTGGGGGGAAATATGATATAATCGAAGACTGTAACCGAATGTAGATAAACAAGTCATGTAATGATTGGGCTAAGTTAAATCAAGACAACACAGCTGTATAATGTTATGGGCTCTCACCTGAAAAAAGCCAGTACTGTATTATAAATAGTATTAGTAGGCTATAGTATTGATTAAAAATAAATAAATCTGACTTACCACGAGTAGGCTATCCAGTAACCTTATAGCGACGATGGCTAATGATAATGATATCATTCGTCTGTACTATTCCTTCTATAAGAAATCATCTAAAAAATATAGTGTAGCAGCAAAAAAATACAGATATAAAATGAAATAGAAAGCTGCGCTTACAGAGGCTCACATCCACACATAAACACAGCACTGACGTCTTCACTTCCAGGTGAAGAAGCTGTCAATCAAAAACTCAGTAGCCAATAAGAGCACACTGCTACTAGCCCCGCCCCCACGAGAGAAATGTGTCAGAACAGCAAACGAAAACTCTGGGAGCGTAAACGAAAAATACAGAAGCGTAAATGAAATCTCTGGAAGCGCATTTGTAAGTTCAGATCAGCGAACGAAATATGAGAAATTGTTAGCAAAACATGCAGTGTATTAAAAACGAAGTAAAAAAATTTGCCTGCGATTTATTCTTTTTCAGTTTCAAAGATATTTTATTCAGTTTCAATTTATATTTTCATTAGTTTCTTGAAAAGTTACGTTCATTATTATTGGATCAAAATTAATTCCATAGGAGTCCATAAAACAAATAACAGCTTAACATCCAACAGACTCCTCTCTGAACACCTCCCTCTCTCTCTTTCAAACACAGTTTACTTACAACATTAAACTTTGTTACATTTCTCCTCTCTCTCACACACACTCACTCTCACTCTCTCTCTCTCTCTCTCTCTCTCTCTCTCTCTCTCTCTCTCTCTCTCTCTCTCTCTCTCTCTCTCTCTCTCTCTCTCACACACACACACACACACACACACACACACACACACACACACACACACACTCACTCATCGTTAGGAAAGATTAGATGAATGTGATCATTTATATTTGGGCCTTTTTTGGGCCTGAAATCGCTGATAAAACCTTATGGCTACTTTAGCTATTATTACATTAGCTAACTACCAACTAACCAGATAACATTAACAAATTGACAAGCACTTACTGGGCAGAATGGCTGTTAATGTTGCATGCCTTGCAAAGCGCTGTTCGTCTTTTGCCATCTTGTGAACAATTCTTGAAGCCGAAAGCGATGACCCTCGGTACCCCTCCGGCTGACATGTTGATGTGATATCTGATCTAAGTGGGCGTGGTGTGCGTAAGGTACGAGAGGGCATGACTGATGATAGTTTCATGATCCAGTCATGACAACGCTATTCTCAGCCTGCGCTCCAGCTGGGTAATCAACTTGATTTTTAAAAATAATTTCTATATTTTATATTCAAACTGAAAACATGATGTGATTAACACTCAAGTCATTCAAGTCATCGTGTCTCAAGTCATGTCAAGTCCCGAGTCTTTAACTTCCAAGTCCGAGTCAAGTCTCAAGTATTTTATTTTTTGTCAAGTCAAGTCACAAGTCATAAAAATAGCGACTCGAGTCCAAGTCACCAAGTCACAAGTCCCCATGTCTGCCTCCAGCTGTTCCAGGAAGAGCTCCAGGAACTCCTCAGGTACGTGCAGAACCTCCTCAAAGTGCTGCAGGATGTAGTGCTGTGCTTTACAGCGGAGCTTTGAGCAGGAGGAAAAGTCCTCTGTCAACTTGCAGATGCCAATGCAGTTTCCTATATTAAATTTGAAATGCTGGGTAAAACTTCATTCATAGCCACTTCCAGAATAAAATTTCAAGAATGTGTTTGCCTAGATATCATAGTTACATTCTTTTTTCTGGCAATACACTCATTCATTTTCATGCATTTATATATTTGGACTTAGGCAGTTTCAACCGTATAATGTTGGCAGTGGAAATGATGTATATAATTATAATCATTTCTAGGTAATTTGCACACAATTGCAGTTCAAATGCTTCTTCTCACCTAAAGTAGGAGCTGCAGCCACACATGATGATCTTGTGCACTTGAAATTCTCTGTCATTTGACTTGATGATCAAGTCAGTGTGTTCGCCCAGTAAACGTGCTTCATCAAACACGTCAAAGGCTGTTGCTCTTATGTTCTCCATGTTCTCTCAGGACTGTAAATGTATTCAGTCTTCTCTCCTCAAACTCTGATTAAAGTCTCCTCAGGATTGTGTCTTTGTGGGACTTTTGCTCTGGAGAGTTCTATAGAATGTCTCTGTGACATCATAGTTGTAGAGCTTCAATATATCTTTTCAGTTTGTGTCTTGGCCACATAATTATTAAAGAGTTTTGTTTTATCGATTCCTTTTGAATGAAACATCTTCACAGTAACAAAGATATTAAATTCAGAATTACTGCCATTATAAGTAAAATTACAAATAAATGGGCAAGCTGATTTTTTTTTTTCTTCTTTTTTTTTTTTTTTACAATATTTACAACTGGAAAAATTCAACAAACAAGACTTTGAACAGTCACTAAGACACTACGGCTGTATCTGAAATTGTCCCTTATACTGGACCAGCAGTTCTCAACTGGTTTGGCCATGGGACCCACATTTTCCCATGGACATTAATATTATTATTGTTGTTTTTTTTTAGGAATTTGACCGAATATATATGGTATTATCACGATATTGAAATGAGCGTTTTCAAACAATAAGAGGTTTTATATTTTTTTTCTTAAAACAAAACAAACTAAATTATATTTCAATCCAATAAAGTAATACACACAAAAACTACATAAAGTAAACAAATGTTTTAAACTGATTCAAGTGTTATAAAGAATTATAAACAACAATAGGTAACACTTTACAATAAGGTAAAGTCAGTTAATGCATTAACCAACATTAACATTGAGCAAAAGCTACATCTGTTACCATAGTTATTCTTTGTTAACATTAGTTTAAAAAAAAAATACAACTGATCATTGTTAGTTCATGTTAGCTCAGGTCCATTAAATCCTTCTGAATTTAATAATGTGTTATTAAATGTTGAAATGAACATTAACCAAGATTAATAACTGCTTTAGGAGTATTGACCATTGTCAGTTTATGTTAACTATAGTGCATTAACTAATAAAGCCTTATTGTAAAGTGTTACCTGTTACAGAATGCAGATCCAGACACAAAGAAATACATTGAAATGTGAGCTTTATTAACAGCACTGAGCAGAATGGAGAATACGGATGAGTATGCAGTTCAAATAGACTTTGAAGAATGAGTAAAGCTTAGTAACGAAGACCTTCCTTGTTTTACAGGTGCAGGAGATCATGGATAGTTGGACGGATGGCTGGATGGATGCACACACCTCTTCGTGTTTGGTGAGTATGCAGGATGATGACAGGAGAACACAGGAGAGGAATACACTGGAGTACCAACGCTGGAGAACAGGTAAGCACTTCATAGAAACAAGACCAGACAATGATGTGAGACGAGGTGTGTGCTTTTGTAGCTGGCTTGATGATGGTGCAGATGAAGTGCAGGTGTGAGTGTTCAGTACTCTGGTGAAGGTGTGCTGTGTGAAATTGAATGGCTGATGTGACAGCCTGGCAGATCCGTGACAATTACCCAACAATAATAAAGAATCAGAACATTTGCAATCAATGTGTAGGGCAGGGGTTCTCAACTCTGGTCCTCGAGGTCTATTTTCCTGCAGAGTTTAGCAGCAACCTTGATCAAACTCACCTGCTTATTGATCTTATGGGGAAATTTTTTTGGTCCCCACAAGGAAAACAGCTTGTAAATCATACATAATGCAGAACATTTTCTGTAATGGGAGGTTTCAGATTAGGGGATATAATTTGTACAGTAAAACAAATCATTATTTCTATGGAAAATCCCCATAAAACATGAAGGGTGTGTGTGTGTGTGTGTGTGTGTGTGTGTGTGTGTGTGTGTGTGTGTGTGTGTGTGTGTGTGTGTGTGTGTGTGTGTGTGTGTGTGTGTGTGTGTGTGTGTGTGTGTGTGTGTGTGTGTGTGTGTGTGTGTACCTGTGTGTGTGAGTGAATTAGTCTACTACAAACTTCCTTAACAGTATTTATGCTTACAGGGCACCTATTATGACCATTTTCACAAAAAATAAGTCTCTGATGTCCCCAGAGTATGTATGTGAAGTTTTAGCTCAAACTACCCAACAGATATTTTTTTTACAGCATGTTTAAATTGTCATTTTTTGGGGGCTCAGAAAAACACACCATTTTAGTGTGTATCCCTTTAAATGCAAATGAGCTGCTGCTGCCGCCCAAAGGGTGGAGCCTTACGAGCTCGCGCTCAGAGCCAGGACAATCTCATCTGATAATATCAAAACAGAAACTCTCATTAGTGGTGTTCATTTCGACTCGGAGTCGGACAATAATGCCCACAGAGCCAGAGAATATATACTGTATGGAGATTGAACAGGTATAGTTTAGCTTAATTATGGTTATAACTTATTTGTCATCTGCTTTTATCCACTATTAATACAAGCCTGCTGTAGCAGACCTCGTCCGAATGATGACCAAAATATACTGATGAGTTCGATTAAGTTTATTGTACATCACACAAAAGATGAAGCGTTAGTTTTACTCCAGAAAATCACTGTAAGAGCAGCTAAATAAAAACAGTATAAGATGTGAGCATTTAAGTCTTATCCAAAACTCTCTCTCTCCCTTTCATTAGCATGGAACATACACAGCGAAGTACACAAAACACTCGTTACAACTAACAGTAAACAAATATATACACACCTTTTCAGTCTGTGCTTAAAGGTGAACTAAGTAACTTTTTTAATTTAACCGAACAGCTTCGGAGTCATTGGAATAGTTATATGACTTATTTCGGGTTGAATGGTGGTCGTCTCGCACTCCCCAAGCGCCTGTGAGCCGAAAAACCACCCTTGCAACTTTGGGCCGGCGGGCATGTATCGCTTGATATCAGGTCTCGCCTTGTAACGAATTGCTTTATGGCACTGCACTGTGCACACGTACACGTAGAAAAAGGTAACGTTAGATACTGAGTTCTTCACACTTTCGTCATGGCTGAACCGGTAAAAAAGAAGTAGAAAGCTAGGAAAGGTTTGTCGGAGGACCAAAGAAAGAGGAAATGGCAGACTGACCGAGCAAGGAGTCAGACTCGAGTAAATATCGTTCTTGTTGATGGACTAGTAGACATCTTCAGAGCTTATCTGTGCCTGTTCGATGTCCAACGCTTTGTAACGCGTTGTGGCAGGAGGAGAAATAGGGATAGCTCACAGATGAAGTTATTACAAAGGCCAGACAGACTCACGGAGGCGATTGGCATCTCACAACTTGCACTTTATTCCCCAATCGAACTCGTGTAACTGTTTGTCACCCATTCTACCGTCCACAGCTTTACTTGATAAACAAAAGTAAGATAAGAATGAGCATCAAACTGAAATAACCCGCATACATGGGGGTGTTCGAGGTGCACATACAATACAGACTGCCGACAGTTCAACAGGGCGCGCGCAGCTCTTAAAGGGGCCACACCTTATTTCCACTCATTACAGCCTCCATCCTACTGAACAGGTACCGGTATAGAGGGCGGAAGGGATCAGGCCGTGAGTGCAGAGACGGCTCTGCACGAGTGGCGACAGTAATATTAAATACAAGTACTCCACAGCGACTCTAGGGGTCGCTGTTTGACAAAAACGGAAAGCTGCATAGTGTGCCTTTAATAAAGTGAAAGTGAAAGTGACACATGACGGCGCTTGTCTGAAGTTTTAAATCATTGGTTACCCGTAAGCCAATCACATAATGTTTGGTTATGACGTGTGTTATGCGCTGGCTCAGCCGCATCGAACTTCCACTGTAAACACATGTATGATGTGAAAACAAAACCATCGAGCGAAATACCGGAGTGAACATGGCTGTGAACGACTTTTGCAGATTATGTGAAGTAAATCTCCGCATCCACGGTACAATCAGCGTCTATGTCACGGCTCTCAGCCCGCCCTCTGTTCGTTGATTGGCCGGCTGTTTTGAGGCCGGAGGAAAACTGAGAGATAGGTCGCTATCTCAGACTGAGTACAGAAGCGAACTGAAATTGAGCGGAAGTACGAAGTCTGACGTAGTCAGGCTAGTCTACAGCTGCTCAAGCGTCGAAACAATGGCGGACTGTGTCCCGCTCATAGACAGTATAAGAAATGGACAGAGTCATCTCATTGGAACTCAATTGAGGCAAGTGAAGCCCGTTTTCAGCGATTTTTTAGGACTTCCGTTCCTGACGCGCAGACTCAAACTGAGCTTGACGACGTAGATGTGACGTGAGCAACCCGTCTGTCTTCTAGTGGCTGTGGCATGAGAAATCTGAATCATTCCCTTCCGAATCTTGCAGAGACGGAGATCGTGAGTAGGAGGTGTCCATGAGCTAGGAGCAGGAGAAACTTTTGCTAGGTATTCTGATTAATTATTTTGTCATTTTGCCTCCACGTCTCCCCGATTGCCCGCGAGCTTCTCCTCCCGTCAATACGGTAATCTCTCTACTGTGCGACAGAGAGTCACGTGGTTATGACGCAATCGTTAGCCTACTTTTACAAAAACTGTTTTTATGGGGCCATAACGTAAGCTACAAGGTAATGGAGCATTTTATACATTGTCGTGTTTCTTTAGAAATAAATAATGGACAAATGGAGTCTTTAAACGCCTCAGATGTAAAGTTATTCGCTGTCAAAGTGACGCCAAAATGAATGGGAGTCAATGGGATGCTAACAGCAGGTGAAGTTCTGCTACAAGATGGTGGCACGCGGCCGGCTTCAACTTCCGGTCGACTTCCTTCCCGCTTGGTCCCGCTCCCTCAGGGCGGGTCTATGCTCAAACTGCAGTGTCAATCAACAGTCGTGGGAGGGGCCTGTGCAAAGTGACGTCACATTGCCGCGAATCTGAGAACGGCTTGTTCTGAGACAGTGCTTATGATTTATTGGGATTATAAAAAAAGCACTGGGTGGATTTTTATCATTATAGGGTGGTTGTGTACACACACTGCCAACACACATTTATGTTGGCATAACGTTGGCTGTCTTGCGCAGTCTACCCTCGTCGGACAGGTAATACAAGGTGCAGGCGACAGGGAACCGCATGACGGTCGTCTCAGCCTCGATGTAGGGACGCAGCAATTCGGAGAGTGACAGCAGCGATGACCTTGACATCCTAAAATGTTCATGCCACTCATCCGGGACAACCACTTCATTTTCGAAGTTCTCCCACCAGACAGCAGTTCGCCCAGGTCGGACCCAAAACCGGCGACGCTGGCGGTGACGCGGACTGGTTCTTTTGTGTTGGAGGGAGGAGAAGTTGTTGCAAAATTGCTGACCTCCGAGCACTCATTCGTCTCTGCTCCTCGACATAATGGAGCAGCTGTATTTGCAAATGCAAACACATGAAAAGAGTTTGCACCAACATAAATGTGACTGCTACTCTGAACGCTTCCATGATCACCAAAGCCAAATGAAAATGTAAACATAGGTCGCACTTTTGGCGTAGGTGCGAGCTCTGGCACACTGTGACGTTGGCTGCCTAAACATCCGTTTGTCTCAGTTTACATGCAAACGAAGATTTTCAAAATCTCCACTCTGGCCGGAGTTTTTAGAAAGAATCGGTTTCAGAGGCGAATTCTCCGTTTGCGTGTAAACGAAGGGCGCAAACGAAGGGAAACGTCTCCGTTTTTCAAAATAACCATGTACGTGTAAACTGGGCCCAAGGCAACACTTAAAAATGTCTTGTGTGGACACCAAGCGGGAAGGAAGTCGACCGGAAGTTGAAGCCGGCCGCGTGCCACCATCTTGTAGCAGAACTTCACCTGCTGTTAGCATCCCATTGACTCCCATTCATTTTGGCGTCACTTTGACAGCGAATAACTTCACATCTGAGGCATTTAAAGACTCCATTTGTCCATTATTTATTTCTAAAGAAACACAACAATGTATAAAATGCGCCATTACCTTGTAGCTTATGTTATGGCCTCGTAGAAGCAGTTTTTGTAAAAGTAGGCTAAAGATTGCGTCATAACCACGCGACTCTCTGTCGCACAGTAGAGAGATTACCGTATGGAGAAGGAGGAGAGGAGAAGCTCGCGGGCAATCGGGAGGATATGGAGGCAAAATGACAAAATAATGAATCAGAATACCTAGCAAAAGTTTCTCCTGCTCCTAGCTCGTGGATACCTCCTACTCACGCTCTCCGTCTCTGCAAGATTCGGAAGGGAATGATTCAGATTTCTCATGCCACAGCCACTAGAAGACAGACGGGTTGCTCACGTCACATCTACGTCGTCAAGCTCGGTTTGAGTCTGCGCGTCAGGAACGGAAGTCCAAAAAAATCGCTAAAAATGGGCTTCACTTGTCTCAATTGAGTTCCAATGAGATGGCTCTGTCCACTTCTTATACTGTCTATGGTGGACACCCCTCATGGGTGAGCAGTTGCTCATTATCATTTAAAGAGACATGCACCGAAACGGGTCGCTGTGAACAGAGCTGTTTTGGAGGAGGTAAAAAGGGTGTTGTTTTACACACCCATTGAGGAATTTTAGTATACGTTACACACTTTACATGAAGACCCTAAAGAATCATACCAACTTGTGGAAAATGGGCATCCGATGACCCCTTTAAGAGAGCAAACATACATCTGCATTGCCCTTCATTCATGCTATTTGAAATCTTTTTTCATATTACTTTATCTCTGTCATATTACTTTCTATATCAGTCATTTTTTTCTTTACATTATTTTTCTCAAATTTTACTGTATGTTTTGTGCTGTGTTGTACAAATATGTCTCAATTTGAAGGTGTTTAACGTCACGGGATGATGTTGTGAAGCAGTAATTTCCCATTGTCTTCATGAACACTTGTTGAATTTGTGCTGGTCAGATGAAGTCCGACTGAGCATTGAGAAGTAATTAAGATTATTCTACAAACACTTTTAGTGTCCTGGTCCTTCTCCTTCTCCTGTCCCGGTCTTTTGGGCTGAGCGAAGTTTTAACAAAGTGTTGACTGTTTGTTTTGAACATCAGGAGTGAGAGAGAGCTTCAGCACAACCAGATCTAGCCTAGTTTTCCTGCAGATTAAAGTCTGACATTTCTGACATTAAACATC
Source organism: Leuciscus leuciscus (assembly GCF_965113295.1). Taxonomy (NCBI): domain Eukaryota; kingdom Metazoa; phylum Chordata; class Actinopteri; order Cypriniformes; family Leuciscidae; genus Leuciscus; species Leuciscus leuciscus. The sequence continues at coordinate 40,744 of NW_028118349.1, read as the reverse complement.
ATGATCTTTAATGTAGTTGAGTATGGTAAGTATGCTTATAGCAACGGGTTTTTGTACATTTTAATGTAAAAGACAGTTTATACTTAATTGGTTTTCAGTCTTTATTCAGGAAATTTGTCAGTAAATATAGATTTTGTAACAGACTAAATAGACTCTTTAGACTGGATGTTGCTTTAAGTCTATAACGGTGTCTTGATGCTCGTAACGGTTCAGAGGTGAAGTGAACTGTACATTTTCATTTTTTAAGATGACATTTTTTGAAGAGTTTGTATATAAACAAATCGGTAGTGTTTAAGCACATTTCAGTTGACTACATTTTAATTTTGTATTTGTATTTCAACATGCGTATGTCAAGCATCTGTTGATTGAACTATTCCATGCTGAGAAAAAAAAAACATTTTTTTTTTTTTTTTTTTTTTTTGTGCTTTAAATGCAAATAATTGTATGTATCTTTTGGCAGTTAAGTATTTTATGTTAGCAGCGTCAGTATAAAATTGCTTAGTAACTAATTCAACAACTATTCCTATTATCATATAACATGTAACAAATAAAATGATAAACAATAAACTGTTTTTTGTCATTTGTAATTGACAGAATCTTCACACTAGATTTCTAAATGTTGGACTAAATAAAACTTCTCAGTTGAATGAACTATGAAACTAGTTGAGCAAACATGTTTTAAAATTGAAGTCAATGGGCCAACTAAAAAAATAATATGTATTCTTTTTGATAATATTCAGTGTTGAAATTGACGATGGTGAATGAATACAAACCAATAATATTTTATATTAACTACTAACAAATTATCTTTTTATTTGTGCATAATTTGAGAAAAACAGCAGAATAAAAATATTTTATATGTGAAATGTACCTGGTTTTTATGTATACTGTTCACCTCATTTCATTTTGTTGGCTCTTTGGTAACTGGAAACAGTAACTTTTTAAGAAATCATTTTCACTTGATAAATAGGCTATTCAAATGTTATATATTTATTTATTTTAGGTTTATCATAGTTTTACAATGAATTTTCATAGTTTTAGATTGAAAGTCTAGAGCTGGCAGGGTAAATCAAAATCTATATATAAAAGTAATTTAAAACATTCACACGTGATAAAAAAAAAAAAAAAGGTTCATGTAATTGTTTGAATCAACAACTAGAACATTTAAATAATAACCATTTCCATCCTCAGGAGTTCTGGCGCGGCCTTTGTGACGTCATAAGCACTCAGTCAAGAGTTCGGTGAGTGAATGCAGTGTGGAGAAGTGAATCTGCTGCATCGCGTGACATCAGAGGTAGGAACAACTATATTTACATTATTTCGCCATTAGATGGCGGCAAAGACTGTCTTTATGAGACAGTCTGTCAGACGCAAATGACTAGGGTGTCAGGGCACGGGAAAACCCCTTAACTGTTAAAAGTTCAAGATATTGCAGCGGACATTCAAACTGATTTTTATTATGAATATATGACTATATCTACTGTAAATGCAGGTACTCTCGTAATACTCTACTCTATAAGCTTCAATGAACAATATCAATGAGAAGTTTATGTTTATGTTGCTAAGATGGTTGCTAGGGGTGTTGTGCAGTGAAATGTTGAACCATTGAAGCGATCATTGCCGTGTTTTATCTGGAAAAAACCCCACTAACGTTAATCAGAACCAAGGACTGGAACTACCCGTTTTATATAGATAAATATACTGCAGATAATGGCTTTATTGGTAAATGATGTTGTTAAGCATTTATAATTGCAGGATGTTTTTTCGTTGCTATATTTTCGTCTTGATAATTTCTCTTGTTTTAGTAAAAAAAAAAAGTATTTATTAAATGTTTACAATTTTCAAAACTCTTAGCTAAAAAAATCCAAACTGATCACACTTGTAACCCAGCTAGTCATTCTTTCAAAACCTGATCCATGCTTTCATTAGTTATGCACATTTTCAGTCCACATAATCAATGTTTCAAAACACAAGATGATTGTAATATGTAACGGAACATTTGGTTTAATCACCAAAACACACATGACCTTCTTTCAGTTTAGTACTTTTAAAGGAATAGTAAACACCAAACAAATAGTTCATGGCCCTGTATGAGTTTCTTTCTCCTGCTGAACACAAAATAAGATATTTTGAAGAGTATCGGTAACCAAACAGTTGATGGACCCCATTGACCTCCATAGTATGGGGGTAAAAAATATGATGGATGTCAGTGGGGTCAATCAACTGTTTGGTTACCGATACTCTTCAAAATATCTTATGTTGTGTTCAGCAGGACAGAGAAACCCTACAGGATTGGAACAACTTGAGGGTGAGTAAATGATGACAGGATTTTCACAGAGATGGGACCAAGTCACACATGTGTAAGTCTCAAGTAAGTGTCAAGTCTTAACCTTCAAGTCTCAAGTTAGTCCCAAGTATTTTTTTCTTGGTCAAGTCACAGGCTATGTCAAGTCAAGTCAAGTCCTGTAGTAGGTCAAGTCAAGTCAAGTCACCTTATTATTGTAATTTTACCTGCAGAATCTGATCTTAATAAAGTGAAAAGACAAGATATAAGTAGCCTAACTGTCAGTAAATTACAATAATTTGGATTTGCATTGTAAATACTCATTAAAATTGAAAATATATTTTAACAATCATCAACCATTTCAATTGTGACTTATACAACCAGTTAAATTAATGTAATTGAAAATATGAATTAAATTAAATTTACATTCTTTATTGTCACTAAAGCATATACACAAGTATCGAAGTGAAGGTCTTGGATGCAATTATGTTGTGACAGGAAAGACCAGAATTCACAAAACATTAACTGCATAATATAGGCCTACATGTACAGTATTCTCATATACATTACAATACAAAATGAAAAATTACAAATACAGAATACATTTTAAAAATTCATATACATTTTAAATGTTGCAATGATTCTTTGAGCAGTTCCTGTTGCAGTTCAAGTAACATAGCAGTGACTGGATACAAGCAGTACAAGGATAGTCCACCCAAAAAATTTGAATTCTCTCATCATTTACTCCTTCATGCCATCCCAGATGTATATGACTTTCTTCTTCACATAAACATAGACAAAGATTTTTAAGGAAATAATCCATCTCTGTGAGTCCATAATACAAGTGGATTGTAACCCATGTACGCAAGACAGTTGGTCGGAAGTGATTTTTAATAGTTAAAACAGTTTACATTATTAGTATTTCTTTTATCTAGCCTATTGTTTGACTTCAGAAGGCATTGATTCATTCACTGAGGTCGCATGGATTACCGTCACGCTCACTGTGTGTGGTTTTTAAAGCGTCTTTAGGACTCACCGAGATGGATTACTTTCCTTATAATCTTAATTCGTGTTTATCTGTAGAAAGAAAGTAAAATGCATCTGGGACAGCATGAGGGTGAGAAAAATAAGTGAGAATTGTATTTTTGGGTGAACTATGCCCTTAACATTCATATGCTGTTGGTATGCTAATCCAAGATCAGCACAGACTAATACGAATAAAGTGCAAGGTGTCTGAAGATCAAGATCCCAGTCATTCAAAGGTGATGTGTCTGAACAAAGTAAGATTATTGTCTGATAGGGACATCTCTGGTACTATCACTCCATCCTCTGTGTCAGCATCAGAATTTTGTTTATGGAAAAGTTGCTCCACTCCTGGAAAATGAGAGAGGAAATTAATTATAATCTAACAATACAAACTACTTTGAACCCCCACATACAGTAACAAGTTGCAGATTTACAATATTTTTTCCAAACAAATTATATAAATGTTTTAAGGGATTTTACAGTACTAGCTTAAATATTTACCTCGGGAGTCATGAAGCATTTATCATATGTAATACTGTTGTGTAACCAGTAGATGGCTGTATACCCCTATAAACATATATCCATGGCTGTGTATTCCCCAGTTGCTGGATGTTTTCAGTCATAATTACTTGCATGTATTAAGGTTTTAATTTGGACATATATTTATTATTAAAGACTATTAAAGATTAAAAAAAATTCTCAGAAATGTTCATTTGAAGTGCAATTTTTGGCATTATTATTAGTCAAATATTGACACAGAAAAAGCATTTACTCATACTAGCTACATATAATAGCTTTATCTATCAGTCATCTTTATCACACAAAAGTAATCAGAATAAATTATTTCTAAATAATTAAATAATTTTCAAGATACATCAAAATAATTGAGTGTTTATTATTATGAACTGTGACGTGTTCTGTGGTCAAGTCGTTTCTCTCCTCTTTCAAAAACTCTGCATCGCAAATTAATCAGCAATTGAGAAATTCAGGTTTAAATAGCTTTATTGGCATGGTAAAAAAAAGGCTTTACATTGCCAAAGTTAAATCAGGCAGTGATTGACAGCGCTCTGGTCCAATGGCATCATTGACTGATACAGTACTTTTTGTACTGTAGGCTACAGTACATATACTGTACAGTACTCTAGCACAATGTTGTTTGGGGTGGCTGGGGGGAAATATGATATAATCGAAGACTGTAACCGAATGTAGATAAACAAGTCATTTAATGATTGGGCTAAGTTAAATCAAGACAACACAGCTGTATAATGTTATGGGCTCTCACCTGAAAAAAGCCAGTACTGTATTATAAATAGTATTAGTAGGCTATAGTATTGATTAAAAATAAATAAATCTGACTTACCACGAGTAGGCTATCCAGTAACCTTATAGCGACGATGGCTAATGATATCATTCGTCTGTACTATTCCTTCTATAAGAAATCATCTAAAAAATATAGTGTAGCAGCAAAAAAATACAGATATAAAATGAAATAGAAAGCTGCGCTTACAGACGCTCACATCCACACATAAACACAGCACTGACGTCTTCACTTCCAGGTGAAGAAGCTGTCAATCAAAAACTCAGTAGCCAATAAGAGCACACTGCTACTAGCCCCGCCCCCACGAGAGAAATGTGTAAGAACAGCAAACGAAAACTCTGGGAGCGTAAACGAAAACTTCAGAAGCGTAAATGAAATCTCTGGAAGCGCATTTGTAAGTTCAGATCAGCGAACGAAATATGAGAAATTGTTAGCAAAACATGCAGTGTATTAAAAACGAAGTAAAAAAATTTGCCTGCGATTTATTCTTTTTCAGTTTCAAAGATATTTTATTCAGTTTCAATTTATATTTTCATTAGTTTCTTGAAAAGTAACGTTCATTATTATTGGATCAAAATTAATTCCATAGGGAGTCCATAAAACAAATAACAGCTTAACATCCAACAGACTCCTCTCTGAACACCTCCCTCTCTCTCTCTCTCTCTCTCTCAAACACAGTTTACTTACAACATTAAACTTTGTTACATTTCTCCTCTCTCTCACACACTCACTCTCACACACACTCTCTCTCTCTCTCACACACACACACACACACTCACTCATCGTTAGGAAAGATTAGATGAATGTGATCATTTATATTTGGGCCTTTTTTGGGCCTGAAATCGCTGATAAAACCTTATGGCTACTTTAGCTATTATTACATTAGCTAACTACCAACTAACCAGATAACATTAACAAATTGACAAGCACTTACTGGGCAGAATGGCTGTTAATGTTGCATGTCTTGCAAAGCGCTGTTCGTCTTTTGCCATCATGTGAACAATTCTTGAAGCCGAAAGCTATGACCCTCGGTACCCCTCCGGCTGACATGTTGATGTGATATCTGATCTAAGTGGGCGTGGTGTGCGTAAGGTACGAGAGGGCATGACTGATGATAGTTTCATGATCCAGTCATGACAACGCTATTCTCAGCCTGCGCTCCAGCTGGGTAATCAACTTGATTTTTAAAAATAATTTCTATATTTTATATTCAAACTGAAAACATGATGTGATTAACACTCAAGTCATTCAAGTCATCGTGTCTCAAGTCATGTCAAGTCCCGAGTCTTTAACTTCCAAGTCCGAGTCAAGTCTCAAGTATTTTATTTTTTGTCAAGTCAAGTCACAAGTCATAAAAATAGCGACTCGAGTCCAAGTCACCAAGTCACAAGTCCCCATGTCTGCCTCCGGCTGTTCCAGGAAGAGCTCCAGGAACTCCTCAGGTACGTGCAGAACCTCCTCAAAGTGCTGCAGGATGTAGTGCTGTGCTTTACAGCGGAGCTTTGAGCAGGAGGAAAAGTCCTCTGTCAACTTGCAGATGCCAATGCAGTTTCCTATATTAAATTTGAAATGCTGGGTAAAACTTCATTCATAGCCACTTCCAGAATAAAATTTCAAGAATGTGTTTGCCTAGATATCATAGTTACATTCTTTTTTCTGGCAATACACTCATTCATTTTCATGCATTTATATATTTGGACTTAGGCAGTTTCAACCGTATAATGTTGGCAGTGGAAATGATGTATATAATTATAATCATTTCTAGGTAATTTGCACACAATTGCAGTTCAAATGCTTCTTCTCACCTAAAGTAGGAGCTGCAGCCACACATGATGATCTTGTGCACTTGAAATTCTCTGTCATTTGACTTGATGATCAAGTCAGTGTGTTCGCCCAGTAAACGTGCTTCATCAAACACGTCAAAGGCTGTTGCTCTTATGTTCTCCATGTTCTCTCAGGACTGTAAATGTATTCAGTCTTCTCTCCTCAAACTCTGATTAAAGTCTCCTCAGGATTGTGTCTTTGTGGGACTTTTGCTCAGGAGAGTTCTATAGAATGTCTCTGTGACATCATAGTTGTAGAGCTTCAATATATCTTTTCAGTTTGTGTCTTGGCCACATAATTATTAAAGAGTTTGGTTTTATCGATTCCTTTTGAATGAAACATCTTCACAGTAACAAAGATATTAAATTCAGAATTACTGCCATTATAAGTAAAATTACAAATAAATGGGCAAGCTGATTTTTTTTTTTTTTACAATATTTACAACTGGAAAAATTCAACAAACAAGACTTTGAACAGTCACTAAGACACTACGGCTGTATCTGAAATTGTCCCTTATACTGGACCAGCAGTTCTCAACTGGTTTGGCCATGGGACCCACATTTTCCCATGGACATTAATATTATTATTGGGTTTTTTTTTTTAGGAATTTGACCGAATATATATGGTATTATCACGATATTGAAATGAGCGTTTTCAAACAATAAGAGGTTTTATATTTTTTTTCTTAAAACAAAACAAACTAAATTATATTTCAATCCAATAAAGTAATACACACAAAAACTACATAAAGTAAACAAATGTTTTAAACTGATTCAAGTGTTATAAAGAATTATAAAGAACAATAGGTAACACTTTACAATAAGGTAAAGTCAGTTAATGCATTAACCAACATTAACATTGAGCAAAAGCTACATCTGTTACCATAGTTATTCTTTGTTAACATTAGTTTAAAAAAAAATACAACTGATCATTGTTAGTTCATGTTAGCTCAGGTCCATTAAATCCTTCTGAATTTAATAATGTGTTATTAAATGTTGAAATGAACATTAACCAAGATTAATAACTGCTTTAGGAGTATTGTCCATTGTCAGTTTATGTTAACTATAGTGAATTAACTAATAAAGCCTTATTGTAAAGTGTTACCTGTTACAGAATGCAGATCCAGACACAAAGAAATACATTGAAATGTGAGCTTTATTAACAGCACTGAGCAGAATGGAGAATACAGATGAGTATGCAGTTCAAATAGACTTTGAAGAATGAGTAAAGCTTAGTAACGAAGACCTTCCTTGTTTTACAGGTGCAGGAGATCATGGATAGTTGGACGGATGGCTGGATGGACGCACACACCTTTTCGTGTTTGGTGAGTATGCAGGATGATGACAGGAGAACACAGGAGAGGAATACACTGGAGCACCAACGCTGGAGAACAGGTAAGCACTTCATAGAAACAAGACCAGACAATGATGTGAGACGAGGTGTGTGCTTTTGTAGCTGGCTTGATGATGGTGCAGATGAAGTGCAGGTGTGAGTGTTCAGTACTCTGGTGAAGGTGTGCTGTGTGAATGGCTGATGTGACAGCCTGGCAGATCCGTGACAATTAACCAACAATAATAAAGAATCAGAACATTTGCAATCAATGTGTAGGGCAGGGGTTCTCAACTCTGGTCCTCGAGGTCTATTTTCCTGCAGAGTTTAGCAGCAACCTTGGTCAAACTCACCTGCTTATTGATCTTATGGGGACATTTTTTTGGTCCCCACAAGGAAAACAGCTTGTAAATCATACATAATGCAGAACATTTTCTGTAATGGGAGGTTTCAGATTAGGGGATATAATTTGTACAGTAAAACAAATCATTATTTCTATGGAAAATCCCCATAAAACATGAAGTGTGTGTGTGTGTGTGTGTGTGTGTGTGTGTGTGTGTGTGTGTGTGTGTGTGTGTGTTTGTTTTTGTGGTTTACAAGGACTTTTGACCTGAATACGCACCAGCACTATGGGGACATTTGGGTTTATGAGGACAGAGGCCATGTCCTCATAAATCCGACAGCGTAGATGTCATTTACTACGTTCCAGAAGCTCCCTCTCAAAGTTTGGCGCCATGTCCTTACATACCACAAAAACCTGAAATTTTACCATACACTGTGTATCCCCCGATTTCGAGAGTGCGCTCGCGGAGCCAGGTCCTGGTATTACACCCGCGTCATCAAAAATTTGCATTTTTCACACAAGTGTATTCTTTGGGGCCTGTGATTGGTCAGATCGGTACCGGTAGGCGGGAAATCGCGAAAACAAGATGGCGCCAGTGGGCGGAGCTTCAATCAGCTTTAGTGATTGGTCAGATTGGTACCGGTAGGCGGGAGATCGCGAAAACAAGATGGCGCCAGTGGGCGGAGCTTCAATCAGCTTTAAAATGTGTAGCAACTTAATGCAAAATACTAATTATTTAAGTATTTTTGCCTGTAATTTATTAATTGTGCATTAAATATATGATAAATAAATAAATAAAATCCCGTTTATATTATGATAAGTACAACGTAATCAGAGGTGTAGTCATTTGTCGTCACGTCATTTCCTGTTTGGACTGGATAAACTCTGCACCTGAGAAGACATCTGTGGACCTGATGAAGGCAACTGTTATCCAAAAGGTAAGTTATAATGTTGTTTAATTGCTTCTCTAATAGCATGTGGGTCCGGTTGGCTTGTTTGTGCATGTTCTGTATGCTCTTCGCTGCTCGTTTTACAGTTAGAAAGCAGCTAGCGCGTGATGCTAACGGTGCTAGCGGACCTATAGTGATTCTGTTTACAGACTAACATGAGGGAATCAGCGATGCTTGTCATTTTAAACTCGTTTTCGATTGCACTATTTTTGTCACTGCTACCTTTTCTGATCGCATAAAATAGTCTAGCCATCATAATAACGCGTTGTCATGACTACAGTATGTGAAGGGGAGGCTATTTCACCCAGTACAGTATCCTGATATGCTACTGTTAATATTACTACAGTTATGCTTGCTTTAAACACATTAAGACACAAATATGTGCTCTTATTACTCCTGACTATAATAAAATATACTCTGAATATTATTAGAACTGTCAGTCTGATTCAGTCTTATTAATACTATCACTATTATTGCCTGTAATTTATCAATTGTGAATGAAATCTATGAATGAATAGTTATTATCAATTACCATATTCCTTAAATATCAAATAATAAAGTATTAAAATAACTTGAATGCTGTTTACCATAATTGATCAATTTATTTAAAACAAGCTTGTTGAATAATATGTAAGTAAGTAAGCTTTATTTCTATAGCACTTTTCACAGACAAAAAGGTCACAAAGTGCTTCACAAAATTAAAATATACACATAACAGATATACACATACACATAACATACAAATATACAAATACACAAAAACATACAAAACCATATTGCTAATTAAATGCTTGTCTAAAAAGATGCGTCTTAAGGCGTTTGTCAAATGAAATGCAATGGTCGTGATTAATGAGAGTCTTTTTCTATGCGCGCAGACACATGAGATGATGACTGAAGTGAGTCAGTGAAGGAGAAGATCAAGATCTGGAAGAGGACATGCCGTTTACAGACAAAGATGAGCTCCAGGGCAGATTCAGCAATCATTATAAAGGTGAGTTCAGTGTTTCCGTGCTTAAGCAGTGCCATGCGACCAGTGTTCCTCAGAAACAGATTATTTGCCACAGTTATCAGTCACTGAATTATGATTGTGTGTGTAAGAAGTGAGTCACGATCACTTACTGTACATCTAGCACAGGCGCAATGTCTCGTATCACTCTCATACATACACACACTTGAACTCAGTGCTGTCCAAATGTATCTAGTTACCAGTGTCCCAGTAAAACTAGTGTCCTCATAGACCAGTATTCTGTTAAACTTACACAACACACTGAGATTCTTCAGTCAAGTCAAACATCAGGAACATGCTCTTATGATGTCCTCATAAATCTAGTGTCCTCATAGACCAGGATTCTGTTAAACTTACACAACACACTGAGATTCTTCAGTCAAGTCAAACATCAGGAACATGCTCTTATGATGTCCTCATAAAACGGTGTCCTCATAAAACTGGTGTAAAGCTACACACAACCTGACACACTGGAATGAAAACACATGTAATGTGATGCATAAAAGCCGTGAACATTACCTTGTGGTAACATTTAAATATTGAAATATTGATTTGAAAACTTTAACTATTTTGTAATCTTGTATATTATCTCAAATCAGTATTTCATGTGCAAATATTTATTAATAGGTAGCTGTGTATCAGGACCCTTATTATCCTGTCTATGATTATTTTGTATTAATTACTGACTGACTGTACATTATCCTTTATATATTCCATTTATAATGCTTTTTTTAAACTCTTAGGTGAAGTGTTTCTGTATGTAACGCTTAATTTCATATTCTCAGATGAGCCATAGGAGCCAGTTGTCATCAGGCAGAGACGGTTGTGCTGCTCTGACTGTGGGACTAGACAAAGTAAGTGAGAGTTGTGCTGGAAGAGAACGAGCAAACGAAGCAGAGACATCTGTGAGATCTAGTGTTCACATATTTACACCACTGTTTCATGTCTAATGTTATGTTTTGCAGACTCTCTGTGAGGTCGAACCCTCCACTCTCGAAATGAAGAGTCCGTCCCCGTCCCAGTCAGAAGTCAGAGATGTACAGAAGGTATTGTTTTGTTTTTCGATAACTGATCATTCTTTATATTCGAAAGCCGATATCTGATATATTAGCCGATGAATCTAAATCCAAAATTTGATATACTTTGAAAGCCTGATTACAAAAACGAAACGCACATCATTTAAAGCCAATGTCCCAAACACTTCAACATAAATCAAACATATACAGTACAGTGGCCTAATGTAAGATTCCTTAACTTTTTAAATTAATTTTACATTCATATTTCCAACTTTCTTTATAAAAAAATTACAACACTTTACAAAAAGGTTTCATCTTGTTAGTATTAGTTAACATGTACTAACAATGAATGAACAATACTTCTACAGGATTTACTTAATGTTTATCTTACTTAAAGGAGTCATAACCTGCAATTTTCACTTTTCCACGAGAATCAATGTATGTTATGATCGACTAACGATTATACACTGGCCGGGAAGCCGATATTTAAAAGTGAAGCGTTTGTTTACCTCAGGGTAAATAAACCAGCGCGCGTGCACGCGCACTCAAATACGAGATTTTGATTTCAGCTCCCTCTTGACGTCATGAGGTAGTAGGATATACCATATATGGACACCGCAGCAGGAAGCCCCCCTTCCCCTCTCCCCCTCATATTCAGTTCAGTCGAGAAAGATGGAGAAAGCGAGTGCACACCGGACTTGCTCTGTGGTTGATTGCCATAAAAAACATGTAAATGTGTTTTATCTCCCAAAATCGGACGAAACTATCAGGGACCAGTGGATGAAATTCATTTTTAATGACGCTGTCCCAACAACCCTTTCAACTGGCGTGCAGAGCCATATAGAGCGTCCACGACAGCCAAAACATCGCATTGATCTCGCGAGACAATAATGCCTTCAGAAATAAGGGTAAAAGTAGGTCTGTGTTTATTTTTTTTCCACTTTTCTTTTTTAGAAGGGCCTGAAAGACTATAATACAGCAGTAGGTATCCAATGTAATACTAGGTTATGACTCCTTTAATGTTAATCTCAACATTTTCCAAGACATTTTAGGATCCAGTGTTGAATCTGTTAATTTAATACACTGTGAACTAACATGAACTTGCATATTTTATTAACTCACATTAACAAAAGTTTTTCAATATGAAAAGCAATTTCACCAAATGACTTGAATAGCTCTATTTGGAAATAATTAATAATTCTAGAATGATTGGTGTGATTTTGTAGGGGTTTGCATCTGCATAGAAAATAATAAATTGCAAGCAGAGATAAAAAATAAATGAACAAAGATGTGAAATAAACAATGCCTCATATATTCCAGCTAAGTCTAACAGCATTTAGGTACAGAACTTGAGTAATCAACTGTAAAATAACACGGCAGAGTCTTTATATAGCCTGACTTCACAGAGGCCTATACTGCAATGTCACTACCACAGATGGGTATGAATGATAAAGCAATACATTGTGCAGCCCTACAAGTTAATGTTCATGGCTTTAATGCATCACATTATATGCATGTTCGTTACAGTGTGTCAAGTGTGTGTGTGTCTTACACCTGTTTTATGAGGACACCGTTTTATGAGGACATCATTATAAGAGCATGTTCCTGATGTTTAACTTGACAGGAGAATCTCAGTGTGTTGTGTAAGTTTGACAGAATCCTGGTCTATGAGGACACTAGTTTTACCGGGACACACATATGGAATATTAGGATCGATACTGATAACCCATAATTCACAGCTCATTGTGGCTAATACCAATAGCGAAAACTATTTGTGCTTGTCAGATTAAATATAATCATTGAAGAAGTTGGTAAAAAATAGCAACCTCTGTTTGGCTTTCAATAAGTGATACTAAAATTAGTATTTATTTGTCTTTTTTATATATTTTTACTACTTTTTTTTCCAGATGATAACTCTGAAGAATCAGATGAAACCTGAACAAGATACAGCAACTCTAAAGGTATCCAATAAGTTAATGTAATAACTCTGTTTCCTCAGAAACAGATTATTTGCCACAGTTATCAGTCCCTGAATTATGATTGTGTGTGTAAGAAGTGAGTCACGATCACTTACTGTACATCTAGCACAGGCGCAATGTCTCATATCACTCTCATACATACACACACTTGAACTCAGTGCCGTCCAAATGTATCTAGTTACCAGTGTCCCAGTAAAACTAGTGTCCTCATAGACCAGGATTCTGTTAAACTTACACAACACACTGAGATTCTTCAGTCAAGTCAAACATCAGGATCATGTTCTTATGATGTCCTCATAAATCTAGTGTCCTCATAGACCAGGATTCTGTTAAACTTACACAACACACTGAGATTCTTCAGTCAAAGTCAAACATCAGGATCATGTTCTTATGATGTCCTCATAAATCTAGTGTCCTCATAGACCAGGATTCTGTTAAACTTACACAACACACTGAGATTCTTCAGTCAAGTCAAACATCAGGAACATGCTCTTATGATGTCCTCATAAAACGGTGTCCTCATAAAACTGGTGTAAAGCTACACACAACCTGACACACTGGAATGAAAACACATGTAATGTGATGCATAAAAGCCGTGAACATTACCTTGTGGTAACATTTAAATATTGAAATATTGATTTGAAAACTTTAACTATTTTGTAATCTTGTATATTATCTCAAATCAGTATTTCATGTGCAAATATTTATTAATAGGTAGCTGTGTATCAGGACCCTTATTATCCTGTCTATGATTATTTTGTATTAATTACTGACTGACTGTACATTATCCTTTATATATTCCATTTATAATGCTTTTTTTAAACTCTTAGGTGAAGTGTTTCTGTATGTAACGCTTAATTTCATATTCTCAGATGAGCCATAGGAGCCAGTTGTCATCAGGCAGAGACGGTTGTGCTGCTCTGACTGTGGGACTAGACAAAGTAAGTGAGAGTTGTGCTGGAAGAGAACGAGCAAACGAAGCAGAGACATCTGTGAGATCTAGTGTTCACATATTTACACCACTGTTTCATGTCTAATGTTATGTTTTGCAGACTCTCTGTGAGGTTGAACCCTCCACTCTCGAAATGAAGAGTCCGTCCCCGTCCCAGTCAGAAGTCAGAGATGTACAGAAGGTATTGTTTTGTTTTTTGTTTTTGGAAATCAAATTAGGGATACAGCGATATGAACATTTGGGCCGATTTCGATAACTGATCATTCTTTATATTCGAAAGCCGATATCTGATATATTAGCCGATGAATCTAAATCCAAAATTTGATATACTTTGAAAGCCTGATTACAAAAACGAAACGCACATCATTTAAAGTCGGCATGAAATTAAATTTGACAAATCTTATTTTTATATGTAATATTGTAGTGTTTATTATAAATGATTTATCTGTGCACTTCATTATTTTTTCAAAATTCATGTACCCTTATAATCTTTAATCAAATACATTACCCTTCCCTCCCCCCTCGAAACGACCTCTCTTCTCTTTCAGTCACGTGCCATGGCGAAAGCGTGTGGCCAGAGCCCATGAGGGTGTGGCTATTGGTGTTTGTCTCGTTTCGCGGGAGGCTCATATAAATATGGTCTGATTCCTGCCTGAAAATTTAGCTGCTTGTCCTCGTTCTCGTCGCTGTCCTCAATAAAAAAATCCTTCATGTGAGGGTAACGGTGGGGGAGTCCGGTGGAGAGAAATCCTCCACAACTGAATGTTAACTGGCATTCAAATCTGCCTCCATTTTGTTTGCAACGCCCCACCTCCAACGATCCAATCAATTCCCGAAGGACGAAATTTTTCTAATTTCAGAAGCAGTTTCACTCGGATATAAATCACAACAAGGAAAAAATGACAATCTCAACTTCCGTTTCATGCCGATTTTAAAGCCAATGTCCCAAACACTTCAACATAAATCAAACATATACAGTACAGTGGCCTAGTTTGAACCAGTGTAAGGTTTCTTAGCTTCTAAAATTAATTTTACATTCATATTTCCAACTTTCTTTATAAAAAAATGGCAATACTTTATAAAAAGGTTTCATCTTGTTAGTATTAGTTAACATGAACTAACAATGAATGAAAAATACTTCTACATAATTTACTTAATGTTTATCTTACTTAACGTTAATCTCAACATTTTCCAAGACATTTTAGGATCCAGTGTTGGATCTGTTAATTTAATACACTGTGAACGAACATGAACTCGCATATTTTATTAACTCACATTAACAAAAGTTTTTCTCTCTGTTAGTTCATGTTAGTTAATGCAATAACATATGTATTGTGAAGTTTTACCAAAACATCTATTGCCTTAATAATAATAATAATAATAATAATAAATCAAATGAAATTAAAATGCAAACAAGTTATTAGACAACATTAAACTTAAAATGAAATGGCCTAAAGAGCTGAAGGAACACCCCTAAACTGAGGCTTTGTTAGATGGTTTTAGCTCAACGGAACACAACCTATATATGATAAATTAGATATTTATACAAAATAAACACAATATTACAACTTATACTTGCACAAAATCATGCACAGATTAATTTGAGCTATTATTAATAGTAATCAACTATTACATAGTGAAACTCCTGTTGTGGATGCGCTCCTCCCAGGACTACACGCTGAAACACAGCAACTAAACCCAAAGAATTCACAACGTTTTTAATGCAATAGTTTGCTCATTATAGTGTTATGTATATATGACAGTCCCAATCATAATTAATGTTTTGCTGACCACCGGTAGGCCTACAGTGAAGTGTTTACTGCAGCACTCATTAACTCAGCCAAATGCATCCTATATGAGATAAATCAGATATATAACAAAAATAAAAAATATTACAACTTACAATTCCACAAGCGAACTCTCCCTGTAACAATGCGCTGATTTCACAGATTTGTGATTCAAACATTTCAAAACCATCATGGTGAACAGCGCACATCTGAAGCTGAAGGAAGTAATCCATTATTTATTAGTGTTAATATAGCGGCCTAATTTTCTTATCGGATTGACAATGATATCATTAATAATGAGCATTTATTTTCATGCATCCCTGATTGGTTATGACCATATATTTATAGGGTTTTAACTTTATACTTGATTACAACTTATGTCACAGTGTTTTAAATCTTAAGTCACTATTCATCTTATTAATTTGATCAGTATTAATACTGAGTGGTTTGAAATGTCCCATTATACCTGAATTAGTTTGGCGTCATCAGCCTTCTTTTGCTCAAGTATATCATTGATAATGTGAAATTGTTTTAATTGTATGTTTTATGACAGTGATCAGTCAGTGTTAATGGAGGCAAGTATCTGTGCTGCTTCATTTGGAGAATCTCTGAATCCTTTGTCTCTAATAGATGTTTATTTTTTCTCTCTTTACCTTGCTTTCAGGTGAGCCCTGAGAAGGAACAGTCATCATTGGAGGATCAAGACTGTGTTGAGATGGTAATAAAAAGAGCATTGCATCATTTTAGGAAATGCTAGTCTAGTAAGAACTTTTTCACATCATCTTTGGGGCTGTTTTACACCTGGTCATTTCATTGTCAAAACAATTCCATTTACACTTGGCCACATAAATGTGTCTTCACAAAACGGACATAAATCCGATCTTCAATTCCCGCGCTATATCAGATTTAACGGTGTTCACGTCATCGAAAGCTACCGCTATGAGCAGCATTTTTTGTATCAGCTAATTTTAAGATCAATAGGGAGAGAGAGTAGCATCAGCACTGGTAAAATCATTTATTCTCACTACTTTTAATGAAGATGACTGTGTGTTGAGCATCTGCGACTTACTTTAATTTATTTTTAGTTTGTATTTTGTGCATCAGCATGCTGAAGAGATCCTCAGCTACTCATCTGCAGTGATGCGTGTTGCAGAAGCGCTGTCATATCTCACTATAACGTGTCATATAGCCTAAAATACGCTCTCACCTGTTTATTATTTGGCATTTTTGGGAGGAGTAAAATTCATAGTGTTACCATTAATTACCTTTACTTTAGTGACCCACCACAGTCTAATCTGTCCCTCCACAGTTTGAACCAAAAGAACCGAAAATATTTTTACGCCTCATAATAACATAAATTGTCTTTGTTTTTTGCACAATTGCTTTGGCAAAGCATCTCTCAAACATACTAAAATCAAAAGCACAACATGGCTTAATGCCCTTATCAAATCGCAAAAGACGATAAGAAAGTAAGTCTGTAGTCTGTTGTGCTGCGTGTTCCAAACTGAAGAGCACACTTTGCTCGCTCGATCAGCTCATGATCTGGCTTTTTCCATGCCTCGTTTCACAGGGAATGAATGCAGTGAACTCCATCTCTGCATGTGCCATAAGTTTAACATGCATTTGGGAACGCAACCAGCACCAGTTACTCTCTATTTTCACATTCGCATTATATCCACATTTTTTGTGGTAATACAATTTTGCAATAAGATGCGTTTATAAACCTGTTTTCACTTAAACTGCAGGTTTCTCCCAGTATAACAGCTTAAGTGAAGAAATTAAGAAAGTATTATAACCTCTTATTGTAAAATAATATACTCATTATAAAATATTAATTTTTCATTGACAGTATTAGTATATCACTGTCTAGGCGATAATTCTAATAATAGTGATCTTAGTGAAGTATTATAGTTGTTATCAATATGATTATTATTATTAAACAATTTGTCATGTTTCATAAATGTCTTCTGAATACAGGTTAAACTGAAGATGTTCTTGTTTTAAATGTCTCTTTTTCTTTAAGATGAGATCAGTATGACGGACTCTGATGCCAGTGATCCTGATGAAAGCGGTTCTGAAGGTGATGTTCCTGCTGGAGCTGCAGGCGTCTCCAGTAATGTTGGTATGTGTCAACTAATGCTGGGTACACACCAAAAGATTTTTTACATCTTATAAGATTTTCAAAATGTGATAGACCACAAACATGAGGACAAAAAATCCTAGATTTAACCGTTTTGCTCCTATAGTGTGTGGTGTGCCATGATGTGAAAAGACCATTAGGGTTGGGTATCGTTTAAATTTGAACGATTCCGATTCTGCTTCTCGAATCCGGTTAACGATTCTTGGTTTCGATTTATTGGAGAGAAAAAAGAGAGCAAATACATTTTTCTACCTTTTATTCTTGTTACATTTAGGCTATTACCAGTAAAACTGTGACAATGCATCTTAATTTACAATATACTGTATATATATATATAACACTTTAAGGAATTATAGACTCGACTCGTATTAATTGTCTGATGTATTTATTCATGATCTCTATTTTAAACAAAACTGGTTCTCATTTTATCCAGAATTATGCGGCTCTAGTTTTGTACCTGAGTGTGAGAGAATGCTATTGCTGCTGCTAGTAGCTTTATCTGGTGTGTGGAAACCTGTGGTACTGCTGTTGAGAGATCGCACCGAATCAAATGCGCTGCATTCCTTCAAATTGACACCGTGTTGCAGCAAATGTTTCATCATATTGGAGGTGCTTCCTTCCTTGCATGAAATGTCTTTCTTGCATGTGATACAATTCGCTGTATTTTCATCTTTTTTTGAAAAGCTTAACCAAACTTTTGAACGTCTGCTGCGCTCCGCCATCGTAAATATAACGTACAGCGCATGTGCGGCAGGCAGGTCCTGGCAGATCAATACAACTGTAAACAAATGCTCACTGCCATTCACCTCACGCATGTGAGCATCACCAAAGTAAGGAATCGATAAGCGGAATCGAAGTGTGCGTGTCTTATCGAATCCCCGGTTTTTGGCATTTTGGAACCGGTTCTAGATACCCAACCTTAAAGACCATGCAACCAGAGTCTTGACTGTTAACACTCTAGAGACCTCAGAATAAGCATGGCGGACGATATGCAGGAAGCAATTGCGATGATAGTGTTTGGAAAAGTTTTACGCAACACGTTGTGTAAACATTTGTGCCACAAATCAACAAGCTGATCCTCCATCTCTGCTGTCCACATCAATTTCACTTTGTGCTGCACCATGACTGCGTTTCTTATGCTTCCGTCTTCCTTCATCTCGCTTTCTGATTGGATATTGTTTCCTTTCACGTGATAATCTCCAGAGCATGCGCGCGTTTGTCCTCGGGCTTCCCCCCACATTTCAGGATTTCTGATCGTAAATATTCAACATGTTGAATATTTGCGATTCGCGATCAGGGCGGCTCCGACGTTCTTCTGATCAGGTTCAGACACTCTTAACACACCTCACACCAAGGGAAAATCTGATAAGATAATCTATACCCATCAAGATAATCGGGACACAGCTAGGATTGTCAGAAGGGGCAAATCGGCCCAAAATCAGCCTGATTATCTTTTGGTGTGTACCCAGCATAACAAGTTTGTGTTTATGAACATGTTTATTATAATTTTAAACCAATATATATTGTAGTGCAATTTTACGTTAGTATTTTCACCAAAGAAAAATGGTTTTAAGCCAGTTATATACACTGAACAAAATTATAGATCTAACTCAAAGTTCTAAGACTTTTTCTATGTACCCAAAAGGCCTATTTCTCTCAAATATTGTTCACAAATCTGTCTAAATCTGTGTTAGTGAGCACTTCTCCTTTGCCGAGTTAATCCATCCACCTCACAGGTGTGACATATCAAGATACTGATTAGACAGCATGATTATTGCACAGGTGTGCCTTAGGCTGGCCACAATAAAAGGCCACTCTAAAATGTGCAGTTTTATCACACAGCACAATGCCACAGATGTCGCAAGTTTTGAGGGAGCGTGCAATTGGCATGCTGACAGCAGGAATGTCCAGCTGCTGTTGCCCGTGAATTGAATGTTCATTTCTCTACCATAGCCGTCTCCAAAGGCTTTTCAGAGAATTTAGCAGTACATCCAACCGGCCTCACAACTGCAGACCACGTGTAACCACACCAGCCCAGGACTTCCACATCCAGCATCTTCACCTCCAACACCGTCTGAGGCCAGCCACCCGGACAGCTGCTGCAACAATCGGTTTGCATAACCAAAGAATTGCTGCACAAACTGTCAAAAACCGTCTCAGGGAAGCTCATCTGCATGCTCATCGTCCTCATCTGGGTCTCGACCTGCAGTTGGTCGTTGTAAACGACCTGCGTGGGCAAATGCTCACATTCGATGGGGTATGGCACTTTGGAGAGGTGTTCTCTTCATGGATGAATCCTGGTTTTCACTGTACAGGGCAGATGACAGACAGCGTGTATGGCGTCGTGTGGGTGAGCGGTTTACTGATGTCAAAGTTGGGGATCGAGTGGCCCATGGTGGGGTTATGGTATGTGCAGGCGTATGTTATGGACAACGAACGCAGGTGCATTTTATTGATGGCACTTTGAATGCACAGAGATACCGTGATGAGATCCTAAGGCCCATTGTTGTGCCATTCATCCACGACCATCACCTCATGTTGCAGCATGATAATTAGGGCTGGGTATCGTTTAAAAAATTTCGATACCAATACCGATACCGATACCTTGATTTCGATAACGGTTCCTGATCGATACTTTTTTCGATACCAATTTTATGAAATCCATTTTAACAAGATTACATAACACATTACCTCAGAAAAACTTTGGTTTTATTTTTTCAGTTTGACTCATGCTCCTTAGCCAGTGCACAAAGGAACAAAAAAAGCACAAAGGAACAAAATATTCCTTATACATATACATAAGGTACAAAATATTTTTTTTTATAAAGAGCTCATGCTCACCAAAGCTGAATTTATTTCATCAAAAATACAGTAAAACTTGTAATATTGTGGAATAGTATTACAATTTAAAATCTTATTTGAATATATTTCAAAATGTAATTTATTCCTGTGTTGTCAAAGCTGAAATATGAAAACAGTTTTTGGAAGGTCATTTTTGATCACTTTAATGCATGCTTACTGAAAAAAAATTCTGACCAACACGTTTTTGAACGGCAGTGTACATTCAGTAGGTCATTATTGCAATATAAACACAGTCAGAGTGATCAACAAGGTATCTCTTCATTTACCAGTCGAAGACGCAGCAACTTTCTGCTCTTATGTTTACTCCGTGCACTGTCAAGGGCTTCATCATATCTGTCGCGGTACCGTCTTTGCAGCCATTATTTTACCACAAATACTGCATCGCGCGCTGTTGGCATCGAGCCTGGAGAAATGTAGCCACACTTTTGATCGACTTTTCCACATCTTTAGGGTATTGTGAGTGTGTGTGCTTGCGTGTCATTGAGTATGTGCGCGAGTTTGTGTGTGTGTGCTCGCGTCCATAGGCTCGCGTCTCATGAGAATGTGCGTGGACAGTTTGTGTGCGCGCGCGCGTCTCATTAGAGTATGTGCGGAGAGTTCCGCGCGTCTCGTGTGTGTAGAGTTTGCGTGTATGTGCGTGAGCGAATTTAGGCGTGTCGTTGTGCATTTCATATGTATTTGTTGAGCACTGACGTTGACGAGTTAACCCCTTAGGTATCGAAATCTGGTACCGAAAAACAAGTCATTTTTCGATACTCGATAGTATCGAGGCAATTCGGTCGGTACCTAAAAAGTATCGAACTCGGTACCCAGCCCTACACACAGCCCCATTCTGCAAAGATCTGTACACAATTCCTGGAAGCTGAAAACATCCCAGTTCTTGCATGGCCAGCATACCCACCGGACATGTCACCCATTGAGCATGTTTGGGATGCTCTGAATCGGCGTATATGACAGCGTGTTCCAGGTCCTGTCAATATCCAGCAACTTCACACAGCCATTGAAGAGGAGTGGACCAACATTCTACAGGCCACAATCAACAACCTGATCAACTCTATGCGAAGGAGATGTGTTGCACTGCGTGAGGCAAAAGATGGTCACACCAGATAATGACTTGTTTCCAGACCCCCGACACCCCACACCCCCCGACACCACACAAAACTACACATTTTAGAGTGGCCTTTTATTGTGGCCAGCCTAAGGCACACCTGTGAATAATCATGCTGTCTAATCAGTATCTTGATATGCCACACCTGTGAGGTGGATGGATTATCTCGGCAAAGGAGAAGTGCTCACTAACACCGATTTAGACAGATTTGTGAACAATATTTGAGAGAAATAGGTCTTTTGTGTACATAGAAAAAGTCTTAGAACTTTTAGTTCAGCTCATGAAAAATGGGAGCAAAAACAAAAGCGTTTAGAATTTTGTTCATAGTGTATGTATATATATATCATACTATAGTGTGCCAGAAGATAATATCAATTACATTTCTAAACATTCCTTTTGCCATTAATTGTAAAAATCAGTTATCAATAATCAGATATTATTATAAATAACAATTTTTCTAGAACAAAATTAATGGAATCAGTACCAAACCAATAAGTTTATCATGTTCATGTTGGTCAAAAACTTTGAAAAGATGTTTAACACAACATTCCATCTCCAGAATAATGTTTTGAATGTCATTTGAAATGTAATTTTTAGATATCAGATGTATAACCAGTTTTAAGTTCTAGATGCAGGTTTGAGTTACATCTGAGTTTCTGATCTGTCTATAACTGATTTCCTACAGGTGTTCAGAAGATGCCCATCGAGAAACCACTGAAGTTTCTCAAGGTACCTGAGGTTTAAATCAGAATATGACTACCATTGTAAGTACATGAGCTCTCATATAGTTAGTTTACTAAAGCATGTATTCTTCTGTACAGAGAATGAACGTGAGGCAGGAATTGAAAACCTTGTGGAAAGGACAAAAAGTGTGCTGGTAAAATGCTGAAGTTACAACTGTAATTGAACATTTTAAGGCACATACACTCACCTAAAGGATTATTAGGAACACCATACTAATACTGTGTTTGACCCCCTTTTGCCTTCAGAACTGCCTTAATTCTACGTGGCATTGATTCAACAAGGTGCTGAAAGCATTCTTTAGAAATGTTGTCCCATATTGATAGGATAGCATCTTGCAGTTGATGGAGATTTGTGGGATGCACATCCAGGGCACGAAGCTCCCGTTCCACCACATCCCAAAGATGCTCTATTGGGTTGAGATCTGGTGACTGTGGGGGCCATTTTAGTACAGTGAACTCATTGTCATGTTCAAGAAACCAATTTGAAATGATTCGAGCTTTGTGACATGGTGCATTATCCTGCTGGAAGTAGCCATCAGAGGATGGGTACATGGTGGTCATAAAGGGATGGACATGGTCAGAAACAATGCTCAGGTAGGCCGTGGCATTTAAACGATGCCCAATTGGCACTAAGGGGCCTAAAGTGTGCTAAGAAAACATCCCCCACACCATTACACCACCACCACCAGCCTGCACAGTGGTAACAAGGCATGATGGATCCATGTTCTCATTCTGTTTACGCCAAATTCTGACTCTACCATCTGAATGTCTCAACAGAAATCCAGACTCATCAGACCAGGCAACATTTTTCCAGTCTTCAACTGTCCAATTTTGGTGAGCTCGTGCAAATTGTAGCCTCTTTTTCCTATTTGTAGTGGAGATGAGTGGTACCCGGTGGGGTCTTCTGCTGTTGTAGCCCATCCGCCTCAAGGTTGTGCGTGTTGTGGCTTCACAAATGTTTTGCTGCATACCTCGGTTGTAACGAGTGGTTATTTCAGTCAAAGTTGCTCTTCTATCAGCTTGAATCAGTCGGCCCATTCTCCTCTGACCTCTAGCATCAACAAGGCATTTTCGCCCACAGGACTGCCGCATACTGGATGTTTTTCCCTTTTCACACCATTCTTTGTAAACCCTAGAAATGGTTGTGCGTGAAAATCCCAGTAACTGAGCAGATTGTGAAATACTCAGACCGGCCCGTCTGGCACCAACAACCATGCCACGCTCAATTGCTTAAATCACCTTTCTTTCCCATTCTGACATTCAGTTTGGAGTTCAGGAGATTGTCTTGACCCCTAAATGCACACCCCTAAATGCATTGAAGCAACTGCCATGTGATTGGTTGATTAGATAATTGCATTAATGAGAAATTGAACAGGTGTTCCTAATAATCCTTTAGGTGAGTGTATAACCAAAGGAAAACTGGCCACACTGACTGAATGCCAGCAGTGTAAGACCGCTGAGGATCCTTTCCGTGGGTTTTCAAGTTCGGCCTCACTCTCATTCTCTGTACGGAAGAATACATGCTTTAGTAATCTCTAAACACATGAGAGCTTTTGTACTTACAATGATAGTTGTATTCTAATGACACTATACTCTTCTAGAGCTGATGTACAGCCCAAACTAACTTTGTTGAATACTTTTCCTGTTATCTCTGTAATTCTGCTTTGAAACTTGACAATTCTGTTTACATTTTCTGGAAATAACAGAATTGTCTTTTTAGGTAAACCGTCCCTTGTAAGTCGGTTTCAGCATTTATTGCATGTTGAGTGAGTTCATTTTATACATTTCAAAGCCTGTTTAATGACATCTTTAAATTGTGCCTGTTTCCAAGGGCTGTTTTGTCAATCTTTTCGAAGTTTTGAATGGTTCATCTGCTTGTCATTTTAATATGTCAAAACAGTAATGATACTGTATGCTTTCTGAAAGATCACACAGTTGTGCAAGTTTTATTGACCATGTTTTTAAGTTTGTGGATGTCAATTTCCCCTTAAAATGGCATGTCATGATTGTATTACATGGTAAAACTGTAAAAACTCAATGTTTATGATGATATTATTGAAGTCATAATTAAAGCACTTCTAAAACACCTCTGTCCCTGTAATGTTGCAAGTTGTTTTGTGTATTGTATTTGAGATCCGGTACTCTTAAATCACCTTAGTCTTGGTAATACACTGTGTTGTCAGGTTTGTGTGTGTGTGTGGGCATGTACCATTAAACACACTCGTCCTTATAATGTTGGATTATGCAGTTGTGTATTGTGTTTAAGATCCAGTCCTCTTAAATCACCTTAGTCTTGGTAATACACTGTGTTGTCAGGTTTGTGTGTGTGTGTGTGGTCATGTACCAGTAAAACACATTGGTCCCTGTAATCCACTGAAATGACATATTTAGTGTATTGTAAAAAGAGTGTCCTCATAATCAAGTCGGGCCCCAAAAATCACAATTATGTCATAGGCGGGAACATTTTAGGATGGGCGGGAATGTCCTTGTGTACCACCAAAATATCATATGGTCATATTTTCTGTTCTGTTGTGTGTATAGAACATTTGAAGTCAGATTTGTGATCTGCAGATTAAAACAAAATTTTTGATATTTGTATCATCACTGTAGGGCATTGGGAAAGGGGTGTCCCCATATACCACCACCAAACTTGTTTGGGCATCAGTGTCCTCCTATACCACAAAAACAAGTGTGTGTGTGTGTGTGTGTGTGTGTGTGTGTGTGTGTGTGTGTGTGTGTGTGTGTGTGTGTGTGAATTAGTCTACTACAAACTTCCTTAACAGTATTTATGCTTACAGGGCACCTATTATGACCCTTTTCACAAAAAATAAGTCTCTGATGTCCCCAGAGTATGTATGTGAAGTTTTAGCTGAAAATACCCAACAGATATTTTTTTTACAGCATGTTTAAATTGTCATTTTTTGGGGGCTCAGAAAAACACACCGTTTTAGTGTGTATCCCTTTAAATGCAAATGAGCTGCTGCTGCCGCCCAAAGGGTGGAGCCTTACGAGCTCGCGCTCAGAGCCAGGACAATCTCATCTGATAATATCAAAACAGAAACTCTCATTAGTGGTGTTCATTTCGACTCGGAGTCGGACAATAATGCCCACAGAGCCAGAGAATATATACTGTATGGAGATTGAACAGGTATAGTTTAGCTTAATTATGGTTATAACTTATTTGTCATCTGCTTTTATCCACTATTAATACAAGCCTGCTGTAGCAGACCTCGTCCGAATGATGACCAAAATATACTGATGAGTTCGATTAAGTTTATTGTACATCACACAAAAGATGAAGCGTTAGTTTTACTCCAGAAAATCACTGTAAGAGCAGCTAAATAAAAACAGTATAAGATGTGAGCATTTAAGTCTTATCCAAAACTCTCTCTCTCCCTTTCATTAGCATGGAACATACACAGCGAAGTACACAAAACACTCGTTACAACTAACAGTAAACAAATATATACACACCTTTTCAGTCTGTGCTTAAAGGTGAACTAAGTATCTTTTTTACTTTAACCGAACAGCTTCGGAGTCATTGGAATAGTTATATGACTTATTTCGGGTTGAATGGTGGTCGTCTCGCACCCCCCAAGCGCCTGTGAGCCGAAAAACCACCCTTGCAACTTTGGGCCGGCGGGCGTGTATCGCTTGATATCAGGTCTCGCGTTGCAACGAATTGCTTTATGGCACTGCAAAGTGCACACGTACACGTAGAAAAAGGTAACGTTAGATACTGAGTTCTTCACACTTTCGTCATGGCTGAACCGGTAAAAAAGAAGCAGAAAGCTAGGAAAGGTTTGTCGGAGGACCAAAGAAAGAGGAAACGGCAGACTGACCGAGCAAGGAGTCAGACTCGAGTAAATATCGTTCTTGTTGATGGACTAGTAGACATCTTCAGAGCTTATCTGTGCCTGTTCGATGTCCGACGCTTTGTAACGCGTTGTGTCAGGAGGAGAAATAGGGATAGCTCACAGATGAAGTTATTTCAGAGGCCAGACAGACTCACGGAGGCGATTGGCATCTCACAACTTGCACTTTATTCCCCAATCGAACTCGTGTAACTGTTTGTCACCCATTCTACCGTCCACAGCTTAATGAGCATCAAACTGAAATAACCCGCATACATGGGGGTGTTCGAGGTGCACACACAATACAGACTGCCGACAGTTCAACAGGGCGCGCGCAGCTCTTAAAGGGGCCACACCTTATTTCCACTCATTACAGCCTCATTACAGCCTCCATCTGCGCGAGTGGCGACAGTAATATTAAATACAAGTACTCCACAGCGACTCTAGGGGTCGCTGTTTGACAAAAACGGAAAGCTGCATAGTGTGCCTTTAATAAAGTGAAAGTGAAAGTGAAAGTGACACATGACGGCGCTTGTCTGAAGTTTTAAATCATTGGTTACCCGTAAGCCAATCAAATAACGTTTGGTTATGACGTGTGTTATGCGCTGGCTCAGCCGCATCGAACTTCCACTGTAAACACATGTATGATGTGAAAACAAAACCATCGAGCGAAATACCGGAGTGAACATGGCTGTGAACGACTTTTGCAGATTATGTGAAGTAAATCTCCGCATCCACGGTACAATCAACGTCTACGTCACGGCTCTCAGCCCGCCCTCTGTTCGTTGATTGGCCGGCTGTTTTGAGGCCGGAGGAAAACTGAGAGATAGGTCGCTATCTCAGACTGAGTACAGAAGCGAACTGAAATTGAGCGGAAGTACGAAGTCTGACGTAGTCAGGCTAGTCTACAGCTGCTCAAGCGTCGAAACAATGGCGGACTGTGTCCCGCTCCCTCAGGGCGGGTCTATGCTCAAACTGCAGTGTCAATCAACAGTCGTGGGAGGGGCCTGTGCAAAGTGACGTCACATTGCCGCGAATCTGAGAACGGCTTGTTCTGAGACAGTGCTTATGATTTATTGGGATTATAAAAAAAGCACTGGGTGGATTTTTATCATTATAGGGTGGTTGTGTACACACACTGCCAACACACATTTATGTTGGCATAACGTTGGCTGTCTTGCGCAGTCTACCCTCGTCGGACAGGTAATACAAGGTGCAGGCGACAGGGAACCGCATGACGGTCGTCTCAGCCTCGATGTAGGGACGCAGCAATTCGGAGAGTGACAGCAGCGATGACCTTGACATCCTACAATTTTCACGCCACTCATCCGGGACAACCACTTCATTTTCGAAGTTCTCCCACCAGACAGCAGTTCGCCCAGGTCGGACCCAAAACCGGCGACGCTGGTGGTGACGCGGACTGGTTCTTTTGTGTTGGAGGGAGGAGAAGTTGTTGCAAAATTGCTGACCTCCGAGCACTCATTCGTCTCTGCTCCTCGACATAATGGAGCAGCTGTATTTGCAAATGCAAACACATTGTAGCAAATTAGCTCTATATGAAATATTAATAATCAATAATAACTGGTTATAATTGATTATGAATATTTGGATTAGTTAATATAATTAATTTACTGTCGTAAATTAATATTACAATCAATGAACCTATTTGTCCCATGAACACTCAGGATCAATTGTTTATTAACTCTAAGAAATGTACATTTCCGGGGCATGGGAAATGTCTTTCTTAATTTACAATACTACTAAGAGCAGTAACCAAGATCTAAATGATTAGTGACTCCAGTTATGAGCTTGAGACAAGGACAACTTTACGTGTGACATAAACAAGATTTTATTAACTAGTCTAAACACTTAAACTACTCTAACATACACACACATACATGCATACAGTTTACCAAGGGAAAGAGAGCTGAAGCAGAATACAGGAAAGCAAGAAATTATAGCATTGTTTGAAATCATTGTTTGTCAGCAGATCAACAGCCTTGAGCAAACCATCATTTTAGTTCTAAAACGCCCTTCTTTAAAGGGTTAAGGATACTTAAGGATACTTAATGTATCAACTAATGAGACTTAGTTTGATACTTGCATGTCTCGCCCATTTGAATTAAAATGTCCTGATGCAATTTGTTGAGGCTCCAGTTGATCTTTGCTGATGTGGTCTTGATGAGAGAGAACCAGTGGTTTTCAGAGTATCTTTGGTGAATGGAAAGACAAGGCCGCAGCCTGGCACAAGCTTGGTGGGTCCTTAGAGGCTTCTAGTTCAGCATCATCTTCACGTCAGCATTTCAGAAAGGGACTAAGAGAGAGCTAAGAGCTGATCAGTGACTTTAAAGCATGAAGATGGCACAACCTCTGGAGCTGTGTGAGCCAATGAGAAGATTTCCGTTTGGAGGGAAATTTTTACGACCCATTGTCCCTTTGAACATGCAATTTGATTGGATGTTTAACACTAGTGATGTATGTCTCGAGACCGGTCTTGGTCTCGAGACCGGTCTCGAGACCACTTTTACGTGGTCTCGGTCTTGTCACGGCCTTGACGGTCTTTGGTCTTGGTCTTGTCTTGGTCTCGGACCTCTCGGTCTTGTCTTGGTCTCGCTGTCTCAGACCGACATAGTGGTCGGGGAATTTAGCAATACAATACTACAATATCCACGATGACACAACGTTCGATAATGCAACATTATTATCCGCAACGGAACGGATTGAAGCGCGCGTCCGAGTGAAAGTGCGGCGCGTGCGCGAGCCACACCAGAAAACACTTTATCCGCGCCACTGATCGCAGCGGCAACGAGCACTTTGATCACTTGATTTAAAAAACACATATCAGTGACATGATGGGTTTTAATTTCATTCAGGAGATTTTGGGTAACTGCACAACTGACAGATGACTTTGAGCGCACCGCCAACGGTGTGTGTGTGTGTGTGTGTGTGTGTAACCATAGCGACAAAACGACCAACTTTCAGATCCTGCACTTAAGCCTATAATTTCGTTTTTAAAATTTTTATTATTTATTTAAAAGTTGCAGAATGGATTAATTTGGAGACTCCGAAATCGGCAGAGATAGGCAGGCATTTGCTTAGATGAATTTGTGACTTTGATATATGTGTGTGTGTCTGTGTGTGTGTGTTGTTTGATTACAGTATTGTATTTAAGATGGTGTTAGACTAAATAAATGGTCTTTTAAATATCATATGCATATCTCTGTTGTGTTGACTAAACATTAGGTCTAATCCAAGTTTACAATTGTGTATCTTTAATTTGATGTTACGATTTCAACTACACATTAAGTATAAATGTAAACTGCGGCTGAACCCTAGTATGCTGCTGTTCTTGAATTCATACAAGTTGCTTAGCTTCAACACTAGTCTGTTTTTTTTCCCCTCCGGTCTCGACTTGGTCTCGGTCTTGGTCTCGTCTTAGTCTTGGTCTTGACTTGGTCTGTCTTGGTCTTGGTCTTGGTCTTGTCTTGGTCTCGATACCCTCTGGTCTTGGTAGTGTCTTGGTCTCGGTTTAGGCGGTCTTGACTACAAGTCTATTTAACACAAGAATCTTTAAGATGCTTATAATACTAATGCGTCACAAAGTTAGCAGAATGTAATGTAAATTAACAAAACGGGGATGAAGATTGGAGTTTATAGAGACCAAAAATGCCGCACATATAATGTTGGTTAACCATAATATGCAAAGTCTGAAACATTAACCCAATTGAGTTTACAAGAATACAAACGCCACATAAAAGGGAAAATCATGAGATGGGAAAAATTAGATACATGTTTACACATTTATCAAGTGGTTATATATAGAATATATATAGGATTAACAGGGTTTTTATTTCTCTTCCTCGGCAAGAGTTTAAGTGAGAGTCGCAGCTCTCAGGACATTCCTTTCGCTCGTAAAATCAGTTTCAGTGTGTGTCCTGTAACAAGACACCGCGTCCTGCCAGTGTGTTAGCTTCATTTGGGGAACGTTTCACAGGCCTTATTTGGGAGAGTGAGTTTACACAGATTATTCATTAACTAAATGAATAATTTGTGTGTCTGATTGGTCCAGACGCTACATATTCCCCCCTTTCGATCGTTGTTGTCCCTCTCAAGGACAACCACGAACGACGTTGGAAGTGCAGAAAGATCAGACACACCTCTGTCATACAAGGCTGGAAGGCCATGGTGGCCTCTGGTTGTTTGTGTTTCCTGGAGCGGTGGTCGTTCCATCGGGTGATGGTGACAGTAGCCAAGTCCAGGTCTCTGCAGCAGGTGCCGAGGCAGCAGGTGCCTTGACAGTGTGTCACCTGTCCTTTGAGGCAGGTGGTTGCTTGTGACTGCAGGGAGTGGTTATGGGTGTTGTGTAGCGTGGAGAGAGTTTCAGACTGACCTAGTGTTGGTAGCAAAAGGGCAGCAGGTGGTCATTCGCCCTTGGTTCTGTATCCAGGGACCAGGAATCTGAAGTCTGCATTGTTACTCTGCTCTGTGGTAGTGCTGACTTAAGCTTGCCCGAGCTGTGTTGGGCAAGAGTCAGAGGTTCGTTCGTCCCAGTACTCCTCAGGGGAGTTCTGTTCAAGGAGCTCCTTTGCTAGTGCTAGCAGCTCTTGTAACTCGGAATCAGGCATGTCCTGCTGTCTTTGTGCAGCCTCTGTTTGGCACCTGTGTGAAAGGTGTGGAGAAGGATGTTGTTGTTGTAGACTGCTGTGGGACGTCCTGTGGTGTTTGCTGGGTGAGGATGTTCTTTTCCATGGCTCCTCCAAGCGGGTGGTCTTGTGTCTAGGTCTATGGCCATGGTGACAGTTCTGCCCTCTGCTGGCTAGCTTTTCGTTAAAGGCTCTTGCATTGTGGAAATGCTGGGTGCCTTCTGGTGCCAGCTTTGGATTCTGGATTTTGCCATTCAGAATCGCTGGGATCTTACAAACCCTTTTTGAGGAGGCCTTGTGTTTGTTAAAGGCCTTCTGTGTCAGGTCACGCAGTTGGTGGATAGGCATTGTGTTGGCGCAGGCCATGATGCCTAAATGATGACTTACAATAGGATGGAGGTTTCGGAGGAAAAGGCTCTTGAAGCTGGTGTCCTCCTCCATCCCAGATTCGTTGCGAGCTCCGAGGTAAGCTCGTCTGAGTCTGTGATAGTAAACATAGGGAGTTTCATGCCGACCTTGTTTGGTATCTAGGGCAGCGATCAGTCCGTTTTCAAACTCAGAGAACTCCTTTATGATGGCTTGTTTCAGCTGCTGGTAGTTAGACTGGATGTTTTCTGGCTGCCGAGCCAGAAAGCGTTGCACCTCTGGGCTGGATGTTATCCAGATAAGATAGAGTCTATCTTGATGGTGCACACTCATCAAAGACTGCAGGTGAAAGTCAATGTCTCGCAGGTAAGCGTGGACGTCTCCTGCAAGCTCTGGTGTAAATGCAGGGATCTGTCTGGCCATTCGGTTGAGGTCTTTGAGTGTCACTACATGTGTCGTTTCAGGATTCGTTTCAATCAGTCCTTTTCCTTCTGCGGCTGCAGAAGCTTTAAGGAAATTGTCCGATGACATGTTCAGCAGAGGGTTTTTTCTCCCCCCTTGGTAACTCTGTGCTTGGCTGGGGGAGGTTTCTCTGCTGATTGCAAGTGGGGGAGTGAGATGTCTCTCCTGCTGTGGTTCTTTTTGCAGCAGGTAAGAGTGTCTCAGTTCTCGTTGGACCATGTCAAGTTCATCTTTGGTATTGTCCAGCTGCTGGGTCAGTGCCTCAATTTCAGCTCTGGACACCTTCAGTTGACCTTCACAGGCCATGATTCTGGCATCTTTTTCCAAGATTTCAGAATTTGCTGCTTTTAACAGTGACTCTGTGTGAAAGAGTTCCTTTTCCAGGTCCTCTCTGGCTGTCTTTTCAAACTGCTCTTGTTGTTTAGCAGTTGTCAGTGCGGTTTGAAGACTGTGGATTTTCTCCTGTGTCTCTCTTCTGCCAGGGTCCTTGTGTCTGTCCTGAGCCTCCATCTCTAGCTGGTCTATCCGGCTTTTAGCATGTGTCAGCTACTTTTGAGACTCTGTGATCTGGAGTTTGAGGTTGTTTACCTCCTGTTTCAAACCTGTGAGGTTGTGGGCCAGGAAGATAACCTCAGTCAGATATTTGTGGTCATACCTCTGGTTTGAGTCATCTTTCATTAGTTGTCTTCCCTTGTTTTCCAGTTGCCTTTGGCTCTTGTGCTGAAAGTCGTCAGCAGCCGTGGGTAAAAGAGTGTTCTTCAAAACACCTAGCCAGTCCTTTTGGTCTGCCATCTGGGCAGTTAGGCTGAGCATCTGCAACATTCTGGCACACTTGTGGTGAGAGTAAGGGCAAGAGACTAATGCAAGATCAAACAGAATTTGGAGCTAAAGGCAAAGTGAGACAGCTAGGTGTATAATGTACAGCTAGGTTTTGCCAGGTGTGGTTAGCAAGTGAAATGTGTACCTGATTATTACTATCTTAGCTGCAAATAGCAGGATGCTCAGATTTGTGTGGATATGAGTGGCTTTGCTAGAAGAGCGTAAGCCTAGATTTAATAAATGACTTAAGATGGTTCTTATGGTCAAATTATTTCTCAGAACTTACTGATAGCATACAACAGGCTTGATCTCTGAACAAATGAAGAAGAGAAAGAAAGAGGAAGAGCAGAGCTTTCCGATTAGATTGTGTTTATTAGTGGTACTCAAAATTATGCCATAGCAATCGTCTAGATTACTTGTGTAGCTGGCTCATAAAATTGAAGAAACTGTTGAAAATAAACAAACCAAGAAGGAAAGTTGTCTAGTTACTTTTGCGGTTTTATGGGGAAATAAAACCACCCTAGAACAAGTGGGTTAAATGAAAAAATTAATGGCTGACTTCTATTATGATTAAATTTAATAAAAAGATTTAAAGTGATTAAAACAGCTGAATGATCTAGTATTGGGAATAATCAATTGCACTTATGATCAACCATTAGATTTGCTTTGGACATCATTCTATAGTTGGTCACAGCTGCTGCGTGTTCAAGACCATACCATGTGTTTGTCCCTCCATAAAGTTTAGTCAACGTGCCATTGAAAGTTCCGAATAACTATAAAAATTCTCTATTCTTCTCTAGCTAAACAGTTTACATGTAATTAAGTTTAGATTTAATTAACAAAGTAACTGTAAATTTAGCTGAACAGCGTTCAGTAAGGAATGCACCTGAAAAGTGCAGGTGAAATTAGATGAGAAGAATTAAAGTTAAGGAAAGAGAAAGTAAGAATTCAGAAACCAGAAATGGTTCGGCTGTTTGTTTACAAAATGGCGTCGGAAGGTAACACATGTGCTATCTAGAGTTAGCACTTCCTGTGACAAGTCGTTGTCATGGGAACCAATGCACTTCAGAGTTTCAGTGAGTGAGACACAGTTTTGATCACCAGGTAGCTATGCTTTTTAAATGCACGGATAAAGTTTAGATGAATGACATCAATCTAACTATAATTTGTAAGGCTTCTACACTGTAAAAAGGGGAGCATCGCCCATATTTACATTTATATAACACTGTACTGAGATTCCTTCATCAGAAACAGGTTAAGCAATACTGCATTTGGAATTCTTTAACCAAAGCAGAATAATCAATTCTGGTACAGTTTATATGCCGCTGAGCTGAGATTCCTTCGTCAAAACAGACTTACGCTTTAATACTGAAATTAGGGTTTCTTCGCTAAAATCATATTAACCTTACACTGATACCATTTGAAAATATGCTTAAATGTGTTAAGACTTTTTCAATTACAGTAGAGACGTCAATTCAAATCATCATTTATCCGCATTTAAACAAGCCAGCAACTAGCGACCTTAATGCGGTATCGCATGTTGTGTCCTATTCTGACTAGAATTATCAAATACACACTTTTAGGTTGACAGTGGTTTAAGCTCATAACCTTTGTTTAATCATGCCCTATTCATCCTCCACCATAATGTAGCAAATTAGCTCTATATGAAATATTAATAATCAATAATAACTGGTTATAATTGATTATGAATATTTGGATTAGTTAATATAATTAATTTACTGTCGTAAATTAATATTACAATCAATGAACCTATTTGTCCCATGAACACTCAGGATCAATTGTTTATTAACTCTAAGAAATGTACATTTCCGGGGCATGGGAAATGTATTTCTTAATTTACAATACTACTAAGAGCAGTAACCAAGATCTAAATGATTAGTGACTCCAGTTATGAGCTTGAGACAAGGACAACTTTACGTGTGACATAAACAAGATTTTATTAACTAGTCTAAACACTTAAACTACTCTAACATACACACACATACATGCATACAGTTTACCAAGGGAAAGAGAGCTGAAGCAGAATA
This sequence comes from Leuciscus leuciscus, assembly GCF_965113295.1. Taxonomy (NCBI): domain Eukaryota; kingdom Metazoa; phylum Chordata; class Actinopteri; order Cypriniformes; family Leuciscidae; genus Leuciscus; species Leuciscus leuciscus. Next base: position 5,885 of record NW_028118349.1, on the reverse strand, counting down.
CAGGAAAGCAAGAAATTATAGCATTGTTTGAAATCATTGTTTGTCAGCAGATCAACAGCCTTGACCAAACCATCATTTTAGTTCTAAAACGCCCTTCTTTAAAGGGTTAAGGATACTTAAGGATACTTAATGTATCAAATAATGAGACTTAGTTTGATACTTGCATGTCTCGCCCATTTGAATTAAAATGTCCTGATGCAATTTGTTGAGGCTCCAGTTGATCTTTGCTGATGTGGTCTTGATGAGAGAGAACCAGTGGTTTTCAGAGTATCTTTGGTGAATGGAAAGACAAGGCCGCCGCCTGGCACAAGCTTGGTGGGTCCTTAGAGGCTTCTAGTTCAGCATCATCTTCACGTCAGCATTTCAGAAAGGGACTAAGAGAGAGCTAAGAGCTGATCAGTGACTTTAAAGCGTGAAGATGGCACAACCTCTGGAGCTGTGTGAGCCAATGAGAAGATTTCCGTTTGGAGGGAAATTTTTACGACCCATTGTCCCTTTGAACATGCAATTTGATTGGATGTTTAACACAAGAATCTTTAAGATGCTTATAATACTAATGCGTCACAAAGTTTGCAGAATGTAATGTAAATTAACAAAACGGGGATGAAGATTGGAGTTTATAGAGACCAAAAATGCCGCACATATAATGTTGGTTAACCATAATATGCAAAGTCTGAAACATTAACCCAATTGAGTTTACAAGAATACAAACGCCACATAAAAGGGAAAATCATGAGATGGGAAAAATTAGATACATGTTTACACATTTATCAAGTGGTTATATATAGAATATATATAGGATTAACAGGGTTTTTATTTCTCTTCCTCGGCAAGAGTTTAAGTGAGAGTCGCAGCTCTCAGGACATTCCTTTCGCTCGTAAAATCAGTTTCAGTGTGTGTCCTGTAACAAGACACCGCGTCCTGCCAGTGTGTTAGCTTCATTTGGGGAACGTTTCACAGGCCTTATTTGGGAGAGTGAGTTTACACAGATTATTCATTAACTAAATGAATAATTTGTGTGTCTGATTGGTCCAGACGCTACATATACTGTAACGACTCGGGGTAAATGTGAATTAGCTCAAGAATATAGGAAATTTTTAGCCTGGGTGCCAGCCCGAACCCCGCCCACAAAATTTTTTGGTCGGGAAGTTCGGTCTGGACTCGCTCCGTTGAGGAGCTATTATGCCCGAACAAAAATTGTTCGGACCAATCAAATTGTCACGGCGGGCTTTATACGATGATGGACAGATGAGCAACGGTAACGTAATCATCCACGTCACCAAAGAGCGCTTGATTTGAATTAGTTTACAACAAAGGCGACTGCTGCTGGAGAATTGAGATTTCACGAGTTCACATTTACAAATAAGTTAGATAGAATAAATGCGTATATAAGATTTCACACAAATAAGTCGATAGAATAAATGCGTATATGACGTGCTGTCCGAGGAGAGGGCTGTGGGCTCGGTAGCCATACTCCCCCGTATTCCTGGTTGTGAGAGAACAAGACAAGAGTGAGGATTCGGGGTGGTGGAGGGATGCTGAAAAACTGTCAAGGAGTGTTAGGTAAGTTGACAGAGTGAATTTGCTTCCTCATGCTGATAGATAGGGTAACGTTAGACATGGTATTGTTTGATGACAAGTTGATATTGTATTGATTATTTGTACGTGCTCCTCCCGAACTTTGTTTATGAAACATCATGTGTAGATTCCGCCATCGCGTCTGTTATAGAAGATATCGACAGCGCATTCATTTTAAAAGAGGAACAGAGAGCCGCGACATTTTGTTGGTTGAAAATATGAATGAAGAACATGCGTCATTTACTCCGTTGCTCTGATTGGTTGTAGGTCTATCCAATTGAGTGCAGAGTTTTTTTTTTTTTCCTGGTTCGGTTGAGACACACCCCATAATCAAATCTCTATGGAGAAGTATCAGACTCACATTCTGACTAGAATCTGAGTATGACGACGTCAGGCTAGGGAATTTTGGTAATATTAATAATTATGACTCATGGTCATAATTCATAAGTCGCATGTACATTTATTTTATCAATTTTCGAGATGACCTTGTTCTGTAACTGTCTGATCATTACAGTTAAGAAGGGGGGTATCCCTTTTTAAACTCCAAGAAAGTTTTATCTTCTGGCCACGAATATCAAACTTTCGGAGTTTATGAATTAAAACTACTCAAGGTAGTCAATATCGAGCTTGTAGCTTAGATCTTGAAGTTTCATTGACTTTTATAAGGTGGGTTTTCAAACACAGAGACAATTAAAAGTATACATGGGTTTATTAATAAAATGGCACACACTAGAGATTATATAAACTACAAACATAAACGTACGTAAAAATGCAAACAAACAAGTAAACATTTAACCGAACAAAAACATAAACATAGCGTTATCAGAATGAAAATGAAATGAAAGAAAGAAAGATATAGAGGGAAGATAGAGGGTAACTTAGTTCACAGACCTAAGACCTAGACACCTGGAACAGCTTTTATAGGAATCAATATACTTGCGAGTGCTCTTTCTGGTCAGGCTGAAGCTGATGCAAGAAGCGAGGATGGTGTCCTGTTTCTGCTGCGTCTTCCGGTGTCGCGGGAAGCTTGAAAGGCTCACTGAATGTAATGTTACCGGAAAATAAAGTTCATCTCCTGGGATGGGAGAGGTTTAAGGTCTTTGTTGCAAAGGACGCAGCTACGACTCGAACATGTGCTCGCTCGATGGAGAAGGCCAGGGCCTCCTCCAGATGTTCCTTTGGAGAAGCGCTGCGCCGAGGAGGAGGGTCAAGAGATATTGAGTTGAGAGTAGGATGAGAGAGATAAGAGAGTTTGGACTTTTATCAGTGTCCCATGTGCCGTCCCCTCCTTCGTGTAGGACGAATCAGCTGTCGAGATTTTTCGAGCGGGAAGATTCCTTTGTCCGGTTAGACACGCCCACTCGAATGAGTCATGATTGACTTTAACTTGAGAGGATTTTCTCCAGACATATGAACTTATAAAACAATGCGCATCACTGAATTCTGCTATCGGAATTCAACTCCGTTAGCTGGAGAGGATTACAGAGATATCAAAAATAGAATATAGGCTTTGTAGCAATGCAAAGATACGTTATTATGCATTTGTATAGGCATTTGCAGTTCTATTAATGTTACAAATAGGACATGCATGCTTTCCTATGGTTTACACACACCTCTTAACACACAAATTTATATATTTAGTACATTTAAGAGTGACTTTATGGGTAAAAGTCCTTTTCTGTAGGGGGTTTCTGTTTCAAAGTCCAGAGTGTGTTTGTGTGTGTGTGTGTTGGAATGTTGCGACCCTGTTATCTCATGCATAGGGCTGGATAGCTCTGTGGTCAAATTTTATGACCTGCCAATGAGCTCGGGTTACGGAATGCGATTCTACTGGGAGAACATTCTTCAAAAATACATTTCAGATCCAAACACTCGAAGATCATAACTATATGATCAAAACAACATTAATCACACATGCATACAGGAAGTTCAGATACAAGTCTGAGTTACATACATTAAAGGATGTTGGTGTGTGTGTGTGTGTGTGTGTGTGTGTGTGTGTGTGTGTGTGTGTGTGTGTGTGTGTGTGTGTGTGGAATGTCACGAGTCTGTGAGGTTGTAAAAGTCACAGGGAGTCCGCGCTGAACTGGGGGGGGGGGGGCGACAGACACCCCGGCGCTGGTGAATTATTCCGTGGGGAATTATTAACCAGCGCTGTTTGGACAAAGAAGATGTGTTCGACATCACATGATTCACTTAATGTGAAAAGCAGATGTCATTGTTGCTACAACATGAAAAGAGTTTGCACCAACATAAATGTGACTGCTACTCTGAACGCTTCCATGATCACCAAAGCCAAATGAAAATGTAAACATAGGTCGCACTTTTGGCGTAGGTGCGAGCTCTGGCACACTGTGACGTTGGCTGCCTAAACATCCGTTTGTCTCAGTTTACATGCAAACGAAGATTTTCAAAATCTCCACTCTGGCCGGAGTTTTTAGAAAGAATCGGTTTCAGAGGCGAATTCTCCGTTTGCGTGTAAACGAAGGGCGCAAACGAAGGGAAACGTCTCCGTTTTTCAAAATAACCATGTACGTGTAAACTGGGCCCAAGGCAACACTTAAAAATGTCTTGTGTGGACACCAAGCGGGAAGGAAGTCGACCGGAAGTTGAAGCCGGCCGCGTGCCACCATCTTGTAGCAGAACTTCACCTGCTGTTAGCATCCCATTGACTCCCATTCATTTTGGCGTCACTTTGACAGCGAATAACTTCACATCTGAGGCGTTTAAAGACTCCATTTGTCCATTATTTATTTCTAAAGAAACACAACAATGTATAAAATGCTCCATTACCTTGTAGCTTATGTTATGGCCTCGTAGAAGCAGTTTTTGTAAAAGTAGGCTAAAGATTGCGTCATAACCACGCGACTCTCTGTCGCACAGTAGAGAGATTACCGTATGGACAGGAGGAGAAGCTCGCGGGCAATCGGGAGGACATGGAGGCAAAATGACAAAATAATGAATCAGAATACCTAGCAAAAGTTTCTCCTGCTCCTAGCTCGTGGATACCTCCTACTCACGCTCTCCGTCTCTGCAAGATTCGGAAGGGAATGATTCAGATTTCTCATGCCACAGCCACTAGAAGACAGACGGGTTGCTCACATCACATCTACGTCGTCAAGCTCGGTTTGAGTCTGCGCGTCAGGAACGGAAGTCCAAAAAAATCGCTAAAAATGGGCTTCACTTGTCTCAATTGAGTTCCAATGAGATGGCTCTGTCCACTTCTTATACTGTCTATGGTGGACACCCCTCATGGGTGAGCAGTTGCTCATTATCATTTAAAGAGACATGCACCGAAACGGGTCGCTGTGAACAGAGCTGTTTTGGAGGAGGTAAAAAGGGTGTTGTTTTACACACCCATTGAGGAATTTTAGTATACGTTACACACTTTACATGAAGACCCTAAAGAATCATACCAACTTGTGGAAAATGGGCATCCGATGACCCCTTTAAGAGAGCAAACATACATCTGCATTGCCCTTCATTCATGCTATTTGAAATCTTTTTTCATATTACTTTATCTCTGTCATATTACTTTCTATATCAGTCATTTTTTTCTTTACATTATTTTTCTCAAATTTTACTGTATGTTTTGTGCTGTGTTGTACAAATATGTCTCAATTTGAAGGTGTTTAACGTCACGGGATGATGTTGTGAAGCAGTAATTTCCCATTGTCTTCATGAACACTTGTTGAATTTGTGCTGGTCAGATGAAGTCCGACTGAGCATTGAGAAGTAATTAAGATTATTCTACAAACACTTTTAGTGTCCTGGTCCTTCTCCTTCTCCTGTCCCGGTCTTTTGGGCTGAGCGAAGTTTTAACAAAGTGTTGACTGTTTGTTTTGAACATCAGGAGTGAGAGAGAGCTTCAGCACAACCAGATCTAGCCTAGTTTTCCTGCAGATTAAAGTCTGAATTTTTGTCAGTAAATATAGTCAGTAAATTTGTCAGTAAATATAGATTTTGTAACTGACTAAATAGACTCTTTAGACTGGATGTTGCTTTAAGTCTATAACGGTGTCTTGATGCTCGTAACGGTTCAGAGGTGAAGTGAACTGTACATTTTCATTTTTTAAGATGACATTTTTTGAAGAGTTTGTATATAAACAAATCGGTAGTGTTTAAGCACATTTCAGTTGACTACATTTTAATTTTGTATTTGTATTTCAACATGCGTATGTCAAGCATCTGTTGATTGAACTATTCCATGCTGAGAAAAAAAAAACGTTTTTTTTTTTTTTTTTTTTTGTGCTTTAAATGCAAATAATTGTATGTATCTTTTGGCAGTTAAGTATTTTATGTTAGCA
>NW_028118350.1:0-67919 GCF_965113295.1 Leuciscus leuciscus | reverse complement strand
ACCAACGAGGTTGGTGAAGTCAGCGGCTGCGGCATTAGTCAAACGTGCAGAAAAAGGCTGTTTTCAGGATCTGGAGATCTCATTATGCAGATCACTGAAAAAGGGCAGCTTTCTCCTCTCTGGCCTCGAATTAGGGCCACTTAAATCGATCTTAAACTCGCACGGCTCGTCAGGCCAGTCAATATCGAGCTTCTCTGTAGCTGGTGGAAGCACTTCAATAAGCTCCATGTAGGCTGCAGTAGGCCGCGCTTCCTGGCCGCTAGGCGGGAGAACGCCATCAACTAAAACAGGCCCAAAATCCTCAGAGTCGGATGCTGCAGTGTAAATCACATCCTCTAGCCCGAAAGAAACCATGTCGCGCTCTTCCGGCTTAGGGCATAAATAATCATGAGAAAACTTGACTGGCAGAATGCCGTGCGTGTGCTTGGGAAAGGGAGGGAGAGAAAGGGCGAGGCCCGTCTGCTCATACTCCATACCCTCGAACTCTACATTCGAACCCCAGCTCGCGGATCCCCACGAGGCCTCTGCGGTCTCGGGAGAGCAACGAGGGGGGTGGATGACTCCTTCTCAAAAAACGCGAGCCTAGAGCGGAGGGTTTTGAGAAGTAGATTGTCAAAAAAATTACATTTTGATAAACCTAGAACCTAGAACAGCCTTGCGCGCATGCGAAAAACCCAAACATTTAACACACTTACTGTGAGGGTCTTTACTTGCAATAAAGCGAGCGCATGGCGGCAGGCAACGACAAAACTCCATGGCACTTCACCGCAAGGAGAACTGAGTTCCACTATTCGCAGTCGCTGAAGTGCGGATGAAGAATGCCGATGCTAAAATCCGAATATTTGGGCCAGAAAAACTGAGAATGAAGGGCTAGAATGGCCGCTTTATGATGGCAGAGAAATCTGAGGAGCAGATTGCGCGCGCGGCAATATAATATGACGACAAGAACGTCGAGGCGGCGCCCGCGCCATCAGCCAACGAATTGGTGTGATTCTATATGGTCTTCAGACAATCGGCACACCCAGAGGGCGTTCCCACTACGTCTTAAGCTTCGCAGCGTTGAGTGAAGCTATAAAAGAGAACTAGACTACACCACTGGTTGTAACGTTAGACTAGAGCACTGACTTTGTATGTTTGACTAAATTGTTTGCTTTATTTCTTATTGTATAGCTTCTTGTACCTTTCACTTATACTTTTATAATGACTATTATTGATAAAACTGAAATTTAACAAAAAGAGACAGGGCTGAGTTTTGTCATTTTTTACTTTATTACAGTGAAGATGATCACAATGCACATATTGCCTGAACCATATTAATAAGTTTAATATTTTTAAAAATTAAACAAAAAGAGGCAGTGTTGTGTTTTATATTTCGTTTTGTTATAAATAGGCTAACTTTATGCAGTGAATATAATCAATGCGCGTTGTCTGAAACACATTTGTGTGGCTATAATGTTTAAGATTTTTTTTAATGAAAATGAAAAGAGGCAGAGTGGTGTTTTATAACATTTCGTTTTATTGTTGCCTAAAATGTACATACAAAGAACCGGAGTAGCAGAGCGAGTTGAGTGACGCTTTCATGAACGCACTGTTCCATTTGCAGAATTAACGGACTCGCGTCCTCTGGAGTCATTCTCCTGAGTCGGACTTGACAAGTCCTTACTTTGGTATTGAGAAACGTCTAATGTCGACGCTTGTCTTCTTTTGACAAACATGCCTATTATGTTTGTGTAAGATTCAATAACCACACCGTGTAACTCCGTTCATGTTGCTTTACTGAAGAGTCACCAAGCTCACATTTACAACCCTTGTCGTAAATCACTGCCGTAAGCCTTAAAGGCACAGTAACCTGTCACTCGCAGACAGTGCATAACATAACATAGTCCAACAGGACACAATACTGAATGTTTTCAGACATAACAATGCCGAGAAGCAAGAACAAGATCTGCTGTATGTCATCCATTGTTGTTTACTATGTCACTTTCTTCTTCGCGCGAAAATGACGTTGATCGCTTCTTTCCATGGCTACACCACGCAAGGGGGTAATCCAGCACCCGGAAAGCGTACCTTCCCTGGGGGCCGCCATTGGTTAGCAGACCATCACCTGCTGTTAGCATTCCATTGACTCTCATTCATTTTGGCGTCACTTTGACAGCGAATAACTTTACATCTGAGGTGTTTAAAGACTCTATTTGTCCATTGTTTATTTCTAAAGAAACACAACAATGTATAAAAGGCTCCATTACCTTGTATCTTACGTTATGGCCCTGTAGAAGCAGTTTTTGTAAAAATAGGCTAACGATTGTGTCATAACCTGCGACTCTCTGTCGCACAGTAGAGAAATAACCGTATGGACAGGAGGAGAAGCTCGCGGGCAATCGGGGGAACGTGGAGGCAAAATGACTAAATAATTCATCAGAATACCTACCAAAAGTTTCTCCTGCTCCTAGCTCATGGACAGCTCCTACTCACGCTCTCCGTCTCTGCAAGTTTCGGAAGGAATTCAGATTTCTCTTGGCACAGCTACTAGAAGACAGACGGGTTGCTCACATCACAGCTACTAGAAGACAGACGGGTTGCTCACATCACAGCTACTAGAAGACAGACGGGTTGCTCACGTCACATCTACGTCGTTAAGCTCAGTTTGAGTCTGCGCAGTACGCTCGACCATCAGGAAGTGAGTGCTTCTAATTGACTTCACTTTTCTCCGTTGAAGTCTATGGGTCGCTGTGTCCATTTCTTTTACTGTCTATGACACAACGCCTATCAAGTAAGGGTAACGTTACTGTTGGCGGTGGAAACGTTTTACTGTCCCGAATCATACTGTACTGTACCGTACCGCTCAGTGGAAACGAGCCATTAGATCGTTAAAATAGGGCCAGAGTGCTTCTTCCTATTTAAACAGGAGATTTGAATAATCAAATAATAATTCAGAATAATTATTATTAAATTAAATATGACCTTATTCTTATTATTTCAAGCATCCACCACGTAAGCAGTTTAATATAATACACCTGCTAATATTAAAGGGATAATCCACTTTAAAATGATATTTCTGTCATATATACTCACCCTCATGTTGTTTCAAACCTGTATGAATTTCTTTCTTCTCCTGAACAGAAAGGAAGATATTTAGATTAAAATCAGTAACCAGACAGTTTCTGGTCTCATTGACTTCCATAGTATATATTTTTTTCCTACTATGGAAGTCAATGAGACCAGAAACTGTCTGGTTAGTGACACTCTTCTAAATATCTTCCTTTCTGTTCAGCAGAAGAAAGAAATCCATACAGGTTTGAAACAACATAAGGGTGAGTATATGATGACAGAATTTTAATTTTAAAGTGGAGTATCCCTTTAATTGTTAAAATTGTCTTAGATGTTGAAATAGAAGTCATATGTTGATAATGCTGTTATTTACAGCATTTTGAAAATTACGTATCCCCTGAGATATGCTGCCAGATTAGGGTATAAAAAAGGATTATCCAATGTATTGGCAATGAGATGTATCTCAAGGTAAACTGGACCTGGACCCTGTACTGGTCATGGCATTATTGTGCATTCCGGGCTCATGGGTGAAGGGTGGTGGGTGGTGGAGGCATAGACATAATATAGAGATAGACGCCCTATTGGCCGCTGGGCGCAAGAAATGCGGCCGCCATCTTAAACAGGTCGTGTGTGTGTGTGTGTGTGTGTGTGTGTGTGTGTGTGTGTGTGTGTGTGTGTGTGTGTGTGTGTGTGTGTGTGTGTTTGGGGACTCGGGAGGGGGGCTACTATGTCAAGGGCTGGGAGGAGATGGATGCAGAAGAACGTGGTAGTACATTGTGTGTGTGTGTGTGTGTGTGTGTGTGTGTGTGTGTGTGTGTGTGTGTGTGTGTGTGTGTGTGTGTGTGTGTGTGTGTGTGTGTGTGTGTGTGTGACAGAGAGACAAATATAAAAAGCTTCAAGCAGACTCTAATTTAATATAATCATATATTGTTTCTTCAATTTATTAAAATATCTGACTTTACTGCTTCTATCTCTTTCTTTCTGTGTGTGATTTGCAAAATACCTATCATAAGAAGGACCCATATCCTTCTATCTCTCCTCCCTCTTCTTACACCTTGCTCTCCCCTTCCCCTTGGTCCATGTCTTATATTTTCTTCTCTTGCCCTTTCCTCTAATACCATTGGCCTTTACTCTTCCATCTCTTCACCCTCTACTCCTCTTACATCCTCAGCTCTTTTTACTCCATCTCCTCTACCTCTACCATCTATTAATTTCCCCTCATCTCTTTCTACCTCTTCCTCTACCTCTCAATATTACCCTTCCTCTATCCTATCCAAAACCTCCTTTTCCCATTCTTATTTCCACATTAACAGTTAATAAAGTGAAAGAAATTACGTTCAATTTGGTTTTATTATGCACTAAATTGTTTTTGTACGCATTATATAGTAAGCTATGCGTATTTTAAATATAATATAATTCATACTGCTTAGGATAATCATCAACTGACAGTTAGGTGACACCCGATTTAAGCTGCTCAACAGTTCAACAGGCTATAAAAAGGTCTTAAATGTTATATTTTTGACTCATGGTAGGCTATTAGCATTTACTCTTAGTTCTGAACCAGTGCATAGACCTAAACAGCTTCAGTTAAATTTTCTTTTTTGGATTGACATAATTAGACATTTTCGTTTGTTATATTGTTTTTGGTGTGTTTTATCTCTGTAGGTCGGATAAGGATGAGTTCTATGTGGATTTTAATGCATGTGTGTTCGGAGAGTATGTGAGGCAGCTCCGAATGAAACTTGTGGCATACCTAAAGGCTGATACATCTCCCAACGAAAAGGATAGATACGGGATCCAGAAGACTCGTCGGCGGATTAACTCCATCGCCAGAGAGATGGTGGACCATGTGGTGTATCTGGACCCAATGGCCCGAGATCACTGGCTGAACCAGAACAAAAACCAAAATAAACGTAAGGAGGCAGAGGCGGTCTACGATCTGGTCAAACGTGCATTGAAAGAAATGTTCCAGAACATCCTGCAGGCCTTCCAAAAAGTGTCAGACAAGATCCGTGTCTTTCGCATGAGAAACAACTGGAGCTGGAAAAGGTTAGACAAATAACAGAAACTAGTTTAATCATTCTGAACAGAAACGTGTATTTGAAATGGCCATTTACCGGTTAATAACGTAGGGGAGCGCGGGGCACAGCGCGGGGTAGTTGTAACACGCTTGTTTTAAATACTTCCGCACATGCTTGGATGACGAAACTTTGTGTATTTACTAGTTGCCATATCAACACTATATAGCAAAAAAAATTCCGCCAACATTTTTTTTTTTTTTGGAAGATATCCATAGACATTTATTAAACCATAGCAAAAGTCAATTTCTTACTTAAGTTAATTTTTCATCTCTATTTTTTGTGTTTATTTAAAATAAGACAAATCTGATATTATTTTAATCTCCAATATGTTATTTAACAGTTGAGATAGTTCTTTAATGCTTCGCTAACTAGCAGAAGACACTAGCCGGGTTTAAATCCCAGTTGTGCAGGCGGGGGCATGTTGTAACACTGCGTTACAATGTGCCCCTATTAGAAATATGCTATTATATTCTATACTTTTATTAATTTTATTGAGAAAACGTGAGAAAAAGGTGAATAAAGACTGAGAGTCAATGTTCAGAAATTACTAATTATTTATTTGTTTTGAATTATGTTGTATAGCTGTGTTTTCATGTGTTCGTAGTCAAAACTCAAAAATGAGTTTATATTTAATTATTAAAAATTGCCATTATTTTATATGAAAAAGTTTTTTTATTGTATTTTATTTAGAAAATATTTTAGTTTGTTTTGTATATTTTTTTTATTAGATCAGATAACATTTTAAGCTGTCATATGTCATGTTACAATGTACCCCTCACATGTTACAATGTACCCCACCTATGGGGCATGTTGTCACATTTCACTTCCATTCTTTCGGGGTATATCAAGAAAAAAGTATATACTGTATTAATAAAACAAAAACACATAATTGTACTAGACATGTGGGAAATTAATGTGGGAAAAAATAAATACTCTGAACCATAAGTAGATTTACACAAACTGAGAAAGTCAAAAAGCGTTACTTTGTGCCCCGCTCTCCCCTATATACTTGGCTTGTAGTTGATTGAGTAGCCTATTAAATAATTTTCTCCCCATAGTTGTCAATAGCAATATGCTGCCATTAGAGGTAGCTAAATATATGCGTGGTGTGTCTTTGATAACCAGCGAAAATTGCAGGATGATAGAAAAACCTTAAGATGTTCATTTGCTTTGTTTTTTTCTGACCGAAAATCGACCCTCGTTAACCGATCATTAACCTAACCGAAAATATTATGTTAAATTAGATTTAAATTATAAGCATCTGTGACACTATTAGGTAAAGTATCCTAAAAGTGTACCCCCTCTAAATAAGAATCACAAGCTGTAGAGTAATAAAATTCAAGAGTCACTCTCAATCTATCTGTCTATAAAGCCTATAAAAAATCAGTCTTCATGTATTTTATTACTCTTCAGCTTGTGATTCTTATTTAGAGGGGGTACACTTTTAGGATACTAACCCAAGTCTCTGAGATCCTGACACCTTGCTCTTCTGGAGACTCCAGGTAGGTTGCAGTTCTGGAAAATGGTGGCGCTGGAGACTAAAGGGTTTCTGATGGTTTCACACTTAATTCTTCACCTTAATTCCTAATTCTTTTGCCGTTAACATGTGTCTTTTCTTCTCCACCTGTTTTTGTCTGACCCTGCTGACCCAATGAGTATTTCACTGTCCAATGGTCATGCATTAACTGCCATTTAAAGTATTGCATTAGTATTATATCCTTCTCATGGGCATTTAATCATTTTTGACTTTTCAGTCTTAGTTAAATCTCTTTTTTGGCTTATTTTATCTGTAAAAGAAAATGTGCCTAATAATTCTGCGCACCTGAATATAAGGCGTTTTTCATTTCCAGCCTTCATGAACAATCATATATCACTTATAAATGATTAAATACAAAATTAATACTAGTTATTAAGATTAATATGGTTTGGAATTGGCAAAATATGCCTGGGAATAAAATATGATCAGAAAATCAATGTGCCTAATAATTCTGCACGCACTGTATATACAGTATGTATCTCACAGGGTCAATTATCTATATCACTATAGTGAAGTCCGTTCTATGAATAACGTTACATCTAAGATTAGTAACAAGCCGTTAACAAAATACAATGAATCTTGCATGATTACATTGCCCACCTATATATACACGTCATATTTCTTATATTTCGTTTACTTTGTGATATGGACCTAAGGGTCTGAAATAAAGAATTAATGAATGAATATTCACGATAGTACAATATATTATGGTACATTACAGTCTTACAATAGCTCACATTATTCCTGTAATGAGGCCAGCTAGCTACATCTCTCATTCAGATATTGATATTGACTTACGTAACGAGTTAGGAAATTGTGTGTATACTGTCTCGTTTTTAATACATCTCTCTTTTTCACACTGTTCTAAGTATGAGTGCATCATAAATTAATTCTCATGATCTATTTTAAGCATTAATATAAAAATGTTTATGGTTATATTATTTCCATAGATCATGATGAGCGTCAGTGATGCAGTGGACAACTGTGAAGGATGATCACAGCCACATGCCCCAGACCTGTGATGCAGAAACACAATGGGAGGATCCATCTGTCTCTTGTAATGGACATTTTTTATTCTAGCCAGCTTATACCATACATGGTGTTAAAGAAACTGCAAGTTGCATATCATCATCTTCCTTACTGCTGAAGAACGAGGTCAAAATGACATTTGCAGAAAGGACAGTTTGTTCTTTCTAAATACAGATAAGCTCGCTTGCATTAAGAGCAAAGGTGTTGCATTTATATAAGCTGGGCAAAAAGGAGAAGTGGGCGCGCTTCTTATCTCGGACTCTGACTGATGTGTGAACAGCCTTTCGTGCAAGAAATAAAGATCTTTATAACTTTTGAAATCTCCAGCTGTCTTCCAATTATTATTTTAAGTTGAGAAAGAATTTCCACGACAAATGGCGACGAGGACGATGGGATGCAGTAAACCGACGATCGGCGTGACTGAGGGGAACAATTGACATCCCGAGAGACCATACTCTGCGGCTCAATATCCTCAATCTTAATGAGAGAGAATTGTTCTACTCATCACGACGACCGAGGTGAACGCACTCCTAGAATGGGCTTTATGCACAGCTGCACTACTTCCTGATCTTCAGCCAGCTCTTTGTTTCCTGTCTGTCATTATTGGACAAACTGATTAATCCAGGTGTGCCTGACCTCAGTAACAATAATCAGACACACCTGGATTAATCAGTTTGTCCAATAATGACAGACAGGAAACAAAGAGCTGGCTGAAGATCAGGAAGTAGTGCAGCTGTGCATAAAGCCCATTGAACTCACAAGGTCATCAAAAGACGGTGAGAGAAAATTATTTACGTAGTAAATAGGAAAATTATTTGCATATTGAATATTTTCCCTAAAAGGGTCAGGGTTTTTTGGAATAAGCCTGAAAGTAATTTCCAAACAGGGTTTGAGAATAAGCCTGAAAGTAATTTCTCAAATGCCATGTGTTAATTTTTTTTCCCAAAAGGGCCAGAGTTTGAGAATAAGCCTGATAGTAATTTCTCAGACACCAGACGGGTGCTTGTTTGAAATAAGCCTGATAGTCATTTTCAAACATTACAGAGGCACTTGTTTGGGAAAAAGACCTACATCGACGGATGCAGGCATTTTGAAAGTCCTATATTGACGAATATAGGCAGGTGCGTGGTGGCCACGCTGGGGGGAAGAATTAACACAGTGAATATAGTGCGTGGTGACCACGCGGGGGAAAAATATTTAAATACGCAAATATTAAAACTGTTGAGTAAAATCAATGGGTAATGTTAATGATAAAGAGTTGGAGACAGTGGATTTCTCAAAAGGGAATTATTGTTCCATGACCAAGATAAATGGAACGTGGTGGCATCATAGGATACCACAGTTAATTAAATTGTACGGATTTAATGTGTGTTTAATGTCTGAGTGTAAGCCATCTGCAAAAGACAAAGGAAAGTTGGACAAAAACAAGTCCAAAAAGAAAGGAAAAGATAATTATGACTTTGATGGTCGAATTATAGATGTATGGTTAAATGAGGCAATTTCCAGAGAAAAAAGACAGATAAACGCAGCATTAGCACCATTAGAGAGTACAGATAGTAGAGAGACAAAGGCAGAGGAAGCCAGAAAAACTTTACTAAACTCTGTTTCTAATTCTTCCGAGGAAATGAGATGCATGAAAACCCGCCTGGCTGAGGACGACCGCTGTCCGGCTCCCTACTCCCCCTACCAACCACCAGCAGTGGCTCTCAACGTGGAGCCACAAAGACAACCAGGAGCAATGGGAGGTCAAGATCCTGAGGAGGACAAAGAAGAAGGAACGGGTCTGCAAGCAAAACCACCAAGACACCCTGAACATCGAAGCTTGCTAGGTTCGACTACCCTGCCCTCTGCTCCTCCAGACTACACTCCTCCATCTCCAAAATTCGTAAATGTTCACCAACCCAAAGAGAAGCACAGGCCAGACAATCAAAGATAAGTACGTATGAAGAATATCTGAAAACTGTTTTTCTGGACGGTCTGGACCCTGAAATAGGGAAAAAGGTCAAAACGTCTTGTGTGGGGTACCACCAAGCGCGGCTGGAAGAAATCCGGCGACACGCAACACATCAACAACAGCTGCTGAGAGACCAAGCCAAGAACAAACAGAAAAAGACTGCCAAAGACACTCAACTGGCTCTGCTGAAGATGGGAGGGTTGATGATAGAAAATTGCTCAAGAGGAGGAGGAGGCGGCAGAAGAGGACGTGGAATGGGTGACCGACCCGCAATGGACCCTGAAGCTTGTTATAATTGTGGGCGAAAAGGACACTGGAGAAATGACTGTCCGGATCCTCCAAAGAAGAGAGGATTCCAACAGCCACCAGAGCCACAAGGAGATTGAAAAAAGGAGGGGGAGGGGAGCGACGGTGAAGGGTCTGACTCCCAGGTGGTAAATATGTCTAATCTTATCTCTTTTTCTGCTCCTTGCAATGAAGAAAATGTGCTTGCTGTTCCTTGCAATGAAGAAAATGTGCTTGCTGTTCCTTGCTGACACTGAACGAATGTATAAAGCATTTGCAAAATTACCAATGATTGACATTAGTGTCGAGGGAAAGAAAATTAAGTTCTAAATTGACAGTGGAGTGACGAACTCAGTAATTAAAAATTAACAATTGCCTGATTTAACTGTATTATCTGGAAAATGGACAACCTCCAGAAGTGCCACAGGGCATCTGGTAAAGGAACCATATACAGCAGATTTGTCTTGTCAGATTGGTGATCGCTCATTTTCTTATGCTTTTCTTGTGACTACTACCTGTCCTTGTAATCTTCTGGGAAGAGATTTGATGTGTAAACTAAAGCTGAATTTGTATTGTGATGACAGTGGCCTCACTGCTGATATGAGTATGGTGCGAATGCCAACTGAAACATATGTTTTTGAATGGAGCACTCCTCAGTGTGGTCTGCAAAACAAAGCCACAAATAGGATGCCTCCTGACCATGATTTCATGGAAGAAAGTGATTTGCATTGCACATGTCATGTTAGCAGTGAGCCAGATGAAATTTTTGCTGAAAAATGGTCTGAACTAGAGATTGAGGAACTGAAAACCTCAGAGTTAGTTTGGTCAGATAAATGGTGTGCTGAAGGTTGAATGGACTGATAGCCAAGCATCACTGTATGATGTGGAGGGGGCTGTCCCTCACATCTCTTTAGCTAAACCACTGACTGCGGAGTGGAGAGAATTGGGGCTTTTTGTGAAACAATGTGACTCACTAAAAGATTGGTGGCCAACCACTGACAAAAATGTGTGGCAATCTGAGAGCACAGGGTTTTACAAACAGTCACTAAGAAATAATATTAAGGGAATCAGAACTGTTGAAGTGATGTGTGATAGTACAATGAAAAAAAAAAAGAAGAAATTGATAAAATTATAAATCATAATAATAGGAATATGCATTCGGTGATAATTAGGAAATTAGGAGTCATAAATAAACTTTTATGAGTTAGACTTTAATTATGTATTTATGTAGATGAGATATATAAAACCGAGCAACAGGTGCTCTTAAAGTGATGAATAAATAGTACTATATGAATTGCACGTGTTTAAATGTTATACTTTCTATATGAAGGCGTCTAGAATTTGTATCCCATTATCCCTGGGAGACAGTGTGGAAAAAATGGTTTTGATCTATGAGATTTAATAGAAACGTAGAAATGTTTTCTAATTCTAAACTTTTGAAATCACATGCTGTCATCATCAGGGGTACGAGATAGAAATGTTTTTTTTATTTTGGTCCAGGGATCAAAGATTGTGTGAAGATTTCCAAATCTTCTTTTAAATAGCTATTGAGCAACAACAAAAAGTTTGAAAAATTTAAATTGTGCAGAGAATGACTAATTGCATTTGAGAAATTAAAACGGGTTCTCTCAACTGCAATTGTAGGTCTATATGATTATTATTTTAAAGTGTTTAATCTATTTGATTTTTGAAAAGTTAGGTTTACATCCACTGTGTTAAACTTAAACACATGATGACTGCATCGGACAATTGAAAATTGATATCCTAACGTTCAGACACTGTCGCAAGGGGAATGCCACAGTGTGTCTACGTTCAGTAGTTTCTGTCGTCGTCGAACTTTGTTACTGTTCATATTTGGTGGTATTCCACTCTTAATATATGTTCCCCATTCAGTTCATAAACTGTGTGGAGTGTGTGAAAGTGAGTGTGTGAATTATGGTGTTCAGAGACATAAATGATGTCAATCAAAACAGCTGTATCTAAACAGGTAAAATATGACCCAACAGGGAAGAAAATATACCCAATAAAATAATGGCCATGGATGATTTTGGCTAACTATCCTGAGCTTTTTTTTTTTTTTTTTTTTTTTGCACAAATTAAAAGAAAATACAACACCAAGGACATACTGATGCATATACAGTGCTGGAGAAGGCAAAAAGCCAGTATGGCTTATCTAAAGCCTCCACCAAAGAAAGATAAAAATAACCAAAGAATGCAAACACAATATAATACAACTCATATAAACATTAATAAAAGAAAAAACATGTCATGATAATATTGATGATAAAACAACAAACACTTCTCAGTAAATGAAAATACAATAAAATAAATAAAATAAAATAAAAAAACCAACCAAATGCACAAACTAGTTTATCAGCAGGACGACCGGCCAGACAAGCAGATGAGTCTGACGACATGATACATGTTGTCACTAACAAAAATACTTAAGGTCTCCATTCACAGGTTGTTCTTGTGGTTCACTCCACAAACAAGGTCCCATCTGGGGTGACACCTCCGTCCAAGCATCTCGACTTAAACTACACCAACCAGCCTCAGCAAACGAAGCGCAAACGAAGCGCAAACGCCAACGTCAACGCCAACGACAATGCACAGCGTCAAGTGGGGGATCAAGGACGTGCTAGTAATGTTCCTCCCTTGCCAGCGAGGGAAAGCCCATTGCAACGGTTCGCAAAGAATCACCCTGGTGAAGATGGAATATCCATGGGGCAATGAGATGATCAACACATCTGGAGGAAGATGTGGACCAACTAATGGTTTAAGCTTAGCAGAATAATTAATTTTGTGTGATTTTTATTGATGTTTTATTTGGTTCAATCAAACTGTACGACTGAGAATTGATATAGATCTCATGGTTTGAACAATTACTGATGAATTTGAAAATATATCAGGTACATGTAAATTGGAAAGAGGAAAATTTCTTAATTCTGTAGAGTATAGGGACTCTAAATAGGTACATTACTGTAAAGATAATAAATAATCTAGGGACTATTTTTGAAGAAACTTGAGGGGTTTAGAACCCTAATTCAGATATCATAGATGTTAAAAAATAAAAATAAAAAAGATAATAAAAAATTTAATAGTTGTTCTCTAATAAGAGAGGATAAGTTACTTTGCCGGACTAGGTCCGAATAGATAATTGAGTAAACTTCTATAGCGATTAATTAATGACTAAATAAAATATTTTTTTAGGTTTTTCCATTTGTTAAAATAGCAAAAGAAAAACTTTCAAAAGGAGATTGATTTTGGGAAACATATTTAATTTCTGGATTATTATTAGTTAAAGAAGTTACCAGTGTGATTATTGAAATGATCCTTTCATGTATTGTCTAATGTCTGTATTTGATATCTGAGAGGTGACTGCGGGTCTAGTCTATCTAGGAATACAGTAACAGTGCTTGCTTATTTAGCCCGGCTTCCAGAAATGATACATGGATTTGCTTTGTTGAAAAAGGTCTTCAACGTGTTAAAAAATAAATAAATAATTATGTAGGGGACACAAAGTTAAAACCAAGACCAAGACCAATGTCAAGTCAAGTCAAGTATATTTGTATAGCGCTTTTCACAATACAGATTGTATCAAAGCAGCTTCACAGTATTAAATTAAAATAATACAACAAAGTTTGTTTCAAGAGGAATTTATTGATTGATAAAATTAAATTAAATATCCCCAAAATATCCCCAACTGAGCAAGCCAAAGGCAACAGTGGCAATGTAACCCAAACATGTTAAATTTAAACTAAAATTAATCTAAACAGTTAAGACATTTCAGTGAAATAGAATATTTGCTCATAAAGCAAAATTCTAAAAAGCTTTCTTAATTCAAAATGAAGTAACAGATTTAATGATCTGGATCAATGGATCAATTATGAACTATTCCGTATTGCCAACAAATAGAGGCAGGACATGTTATGTCCATCAGTTAATTCTGGAAAAATAGGATTTTAGGATAGGTAATTAATGATTAAATGGCACATCAGCAGCTAAAGCTATTCTCATGGCAACAGCTGGGTGAGAGATCATTTAAAAAATAATGACATTGTTTGAAACAAAAAGAATAAAATTATTGATATTTGTGTTAAAGATAAAAATGAAAAGATTATATTATTTTTTGGTTAGATTTTATTACACAGATCCTTAAATAGATCTGACTAAGTAAAACAATCGCCTACTTGATTAAAAGCTAGCAAAATAAGGTTAAGAAAAATGGTTAATCAGCAGTATCAGCCTGTTAAAGGCCTAATAGATCAATGTGATTCGAAATTTAGCAAAGGATAATGAAACTTGATTCAAAGTTAACTTTAACCAATCACCGACAGGGGGAGGGTGTTGTGAGGTTTTGTGCTCGTGCACGCGAAGTGGGAGCTGAAGAAGAAGCTGGCTCAGAACCTCACAACACCCTCCCCCTGTCGGTGATTGGTTGCCACACTATTTGTTTTGGTTTTGAGTGGTTGGTGAACTCAATTGTTTTTGTGTGCAGATCTCAGAGCCTAGGCTGCCTACAGACAGAGACGCGTTTTTTAGACGGCATGCTTATGGGGCGGGCAGCTAGCGGATCGTTAGGAAAGATTAGATGAATGTGAAAAAAAATATATAATTTGGCCCTGAAATCACTGATACCACCTTTAACATCCATGGCCTAACACCAGCTAATATTCATAATAATTTAAACTCTCCATGTATGCCAGCCAGATCGATATCATCCAAAAACACACACGGCTGGTTTCTAAAGTAGGGGAGGCCGGGGACAGTTGCAACACTTTTTGCATTTCTCTCAGTTACTATTTGGACTAGACCAACCAAATTTGTATATATTAAACTTGCATCTGTCTGTTAATTACCCATACCATTTAAAGATGATTATATATGACATATCGTCCACAGTATTTATTTGAATGGAAGAAGTCAGATGTTGCAACTGACCCCGACCCAGGGACGGTTGCAACACGTTAAAAATACCAAAAAAAAATATTTTAGCTTTTTGTCTCAATGAGCATATAATTCTGAAAATATGAACTGTTTTAGGCCTACTATAATATTATAGTATTATTTATTGCAATAATATTATTGTAGCCTATAATTAATTTATTTAGTCATATTTATCAAATAACAGTTATTGAGTTTTGTTTGTTCATGTGTAGAACATAGGCCTACATAGATTCAGTGTGCAGGTGTTACAGATGCTATTCAATTGGTTTCCAAAGTGAAAACCCATATCATTAAGTGTGGGAATAAAGGAGTGATTCTGGCATATAGGGCTATCGAGATATAGGAGCTTTCATATACATTATTACATTAATTTTGCTTCTGAAACAAATGTTAAGATATTTGTACTGGAAAACAAGACAAAATCACTGAGTAAGAAAATAAATTTGAGTGTCTTTCTAAGATGCATAAATTAACCAAAGCTTTTAATTCTAACATACAAATGTGTTTTATACCTTGTAGTGGTACATATGATACATGCACTTTCACATTTGGTAGCAATTCAGGTTTAGCGATTATTTTAAGTGCCTATACTAAAATACATCTTATAATCTATTTTTTAAATTCTTACTTGTTTACATTGTCATTTCCATAATTTGCGTATAATTACACCCTTCTGTAACAGTGACATATAATCGTGTCATACCTGTTATGATAACTGTACGCCTCGATCTCTGAATCAACACCACTCAAAAACCGAACGGTGCCGTTTCACCAATGAACCAGGTTACTCTAATACTAATACAATGTTTACTTATTTAACAGTAGTTGAATGTTGTAAATAATGTTGAAAAGGTCAACAGATCTGACCAGAGCCTCTTAAACACTGATCACGGATCAGTACATGCCTTAAATAACATTCTGTGTGCTTATATCGTCTCTCCTACCTCAACACAGTCTCACAGATCTGTCAAGACTGACAGCAGAGGTGAAATATTCAGCATATTCAATATCTTTCAGATCAAAATGACATGCAACAGACATAAAAAAATAAAAAATGAATGTTCATTTTTCAGCATTTTTGTTTTCTTTTTTTTCTAAATGTATTATTTCACACTAGACCTAGACTACTAGAATGTCTTAACTTGTAGTATGCAACCCTTTCAGAGGTCAGGGTTCACCTGTCTAAATGATGTGTATTTTGCCTTCACTGCACATCATGTGTGATTATGGGAGAGTAAACTGCCTTGAATTTACAGAGAGGTCCGACTGTCAAAACTATCATCTGTGCCTGTGGTTCTTAACTCAGTTGAAAGACATTTTTTAGATATACTTTAATGCCATATATCTAAGAGACCATGTTGCAGCCAAAATCTTAGTGTTTATTTGACTTTGTATACAGTATGGCATAGCTGAACTGTTTTGCCGGGATATATGGCACGAAGATTGAACAGGATTTTATTTTGTGTTTCTGTAAAAGTAATCAGAATGCATTCCAAATGTGTGACCTAAAAATATGCATTAATTGTCATGCTAATGAAAAAAATACATTGTGCCTTGAGCTCATGTTCTAATCCAGAATAAATTATGCTGACTGGACCAATGAGTCTGTTTCTTTTCGGAAATATATTAGGCAGAAATTAATGTTTATCATATATGCAATGCACTTACATAAATGACGTTGGTGCCGTGTGTGTATGTGTGTGTGTGTGGCATTAGACCGGATCTGTACGTTGCAGGTGGGATAGATGGCCAGTTCATCACAGAGATCACACACACTGATATATTGAGAAGTCATCTAGTATAAAAAAATGTCTTGCTTTAATAAAGCAAAAGGTAAAATGTTCAGTTTTACTTCGGCATAATCAATTGCACAGTTTATCTCCATGTGGCTCAACTTATCCTCTTCCTAGGCTCAATTTGATGTTAAAATGTTAGATCGGATGGATTTCCACATCAACACACAACACTTACAAAGAAAATACATCATACATTAAAAACATACAACAACAATCGTGTACCAGTCATTTATTTTGGTGAATAATTTTGATGGAAACAGGATCCATAAGATGATTAGGAAGACTGGTTCTGGTTCTGGTTCTGGTTCCAGTTACTGATGAATAGAGAACAAGAGTTATGTGAGAAATTGTCCTTTACTTTGAAGGTCATTCACTAGTGAGTTAATAGACTAAGAAGAATAGTCCATTAAAATACCGGTTAATAACATTATTTTTTAGGTTTTTTTTCTTTCTTTTTTTTTTTTTTTTGCCTATAGGCTAGCCTACTCTAATAATAAATAAGTACACCATTTTCTTTACTCAAAAAACTCAAATAGAGTCTTAAGGCCCGTTCTGAACGATAATTACAAAGATAACTTTAAAGATAACTATATTAGTGTCCACACCGGCAGACGGTGTCGTTCTGTTTATTATGTTTATTAAATGCCCGAGTTCTTTAAAGCAGGGTGGATTCTGATTGGCTGTTACTGTTTTTATTGTTCATCAGCTGGAAAAAAATGCTCTGAAAGTGATTCAAACGATATCATTTCTCAGTGCTTCTAGGTTATAGGTGTGTTGTGGACTCTGCTATTCTCTTATATCGAGAACGATTTTTAGAACTATATCTTTATCGCTATCTGTATAGTTATCGTATAGGTCTACCTTGGTGTGAACGGGCCATAAGTCTGATGTTTGCCATATAGTCATAGCCAATACACCAACAACATCATCTTTTATAACACAAGATTTTGGCCAAATGTAATGATAGGAAAAAACGTCAGTTAAACAGTTTAAAGTAAGATATTTTAAAACATTTGCTGCATGGTTAAAAACATGCTACTAATATAAAATTGCGTTTTTGAGAGGAGGGTATTGAGATGGGCTTTAAGTCATGTATGCTATAATTAGCATTTTATTATTACAATGTAAAATACCGGTAAAGCAAAATGTTTACAAACATTATAATATTTCGTGTATGCCTATTTATTCCTTTAATATAGCCTATAGGCCTATAATGTTATTCTGTTTTTCTCCGTTCACACAAGCGCCCATAGCATACGAAAAAGTTTATTCAAGTGTGTTATTAGTAGGCCTATACTGCTTTTAAAATTAAAATAAGAGAGCATACTTGACTTTTCAGAAATATACTTTTGCACTTAAGTAGGCTATACTTGACTTATACTGACAGAAAGTATATTTGGACTATGTACTCAATCTTTTGATCGAGATATAAAGGTATGATTAAAGGTATTCTAGTATACAGCTATGAAAACCCTTTCACAATATTCTAATTTTGAATTTGGGGTTTTCATAAGCTGTAAGCCATAATCATCAAAATTATAACAAATAAAGGCTTGAAATATCTCACTTTGCATGTAATGAGTCTATATATTAGTTTCACCTTTTAAGTTGAATTGCTGATATAAATTAACTTTTGCACGATATTTATATTTATATTTTATATTTATTCATTTAGCTGACGCTTTTATCCAAAGCGACTTACAATTGCTATATATGTCAGAGGTCGCACGCCTCTGGAGCAACTAGGGGTTAAGTGTCTTGCTCAGGGACACATTGGTGTCTCACAGCGGATTCGAACCCGGGTCTCTCACACCAAAGGCATGTGTCTTATCCATTGCGCCACCACCATTCACCACGCTGTATATTTAGCTACCTCTAATGGCAGCATATAGGCTATACCTATTATGACTTGACAACTGAGCGTCAACGTTGAATGCGTCAACGTTACATTTGCATAAGCAGTAGGCTATACCCTAGCCTACTATTTGATTGCCAAATTGAAATATTAAACAGAGCAATACAATTACGTTATTAACCGGTTAATACACATAATAGGCCTACACGTTTCTGTACAGAATGATTAAACTTTCTGTTTTTTTGTCTAACCTTTCCCAGCTCCATTTCTTTATCATGCGAAAGACACGGATCTTGTCTGACGCTTTTTGGAAGATCTGCAGGATATTCTGGAACATTTCTTTCAATGCATCTCTGACCTTATTGTATTTATCACGGTTATTTTGGTTTTGGTTCAGCCAGCGATCTCGGGCCATTGGGTCCACATACACCTCATGGTTCACCATCTCTCTGGCGATGGAGTTAATCCGCCGAAGAGTCTCCTGGATCCTGTATCAGTGCCTTACTGCACACTCTTTCACATGGTACAGAGGAGGCCAGGGTACAAAGAAACTGTAATGCCAATGTATAAAGGTGGGGGTAGATTTGTTTCTGCATTCTCCAGTATTCTCCAGTATTCAAGTGGATCTTCAGCTCTCTGTATGTTTGTCTCTGTAAGTCACCAAAAGTGCAAAGATTTTACAAAAACAAAAAGACACAACAACAACAAAACATAATAGCCTAAGTAGTGAAAAATACATTTTGGTTATTTAAATGTAATATATTGATTAACTTTCAAAGTACAGCACTCTCCTCACAAACCCATCAACCAGACTGAGGCAACAATGACTCCTTAAATACGATCTGGAGTTCGAGCCTTCTGACACCCAAAGCGAAACGCGCACGTGATTGGACAGAAAGTGAGGCTTCGTTTGTCGTCGATCACGTGACTCTAGTAAACCAATACACACCCCTATACAAGGCTTCACTAGTGCTTGTGTGATACGCGCATCGAAGCTTCAGTGTCATACGTAACATCACTACTGGATGAGCTTCTGCAAGCATATGGAGAGTATGAACACATATTATTATTATTATTTTTCAAATATCGGCTGCAGCAGCGAAGGACAGAGAGTTAGCTAGGGAGAAAATAGCT
This sequence comes from Leuciscus leuciscus, assembly GCF_965113295.1. Taxonomy (NCBI): domain Eukaryota; kingdom Metazoa; phylum Chordata; class Actinopteri; order Cypriniformes; family Leuciscidae; genus Leuciscus; species Leuciscus leuciscus. The sequence goes on along the minus strand of NW_028118350.1, from coordinate 48,253 downwards.
GCTCAATGCGTAAGTTTACATTTTAATTACTGTTCTACAGTGATGGGTGTAATTAATTACCAAGTAATCTAAATACTGTCATTTAATTAAAGGGATTACTCTTAATTCTTCTGTAGTTTAAAGTAAAATCTGATGTAATTGCATTAGACTATAGAACAATTCTGTATATTTAACACATTTTTCAAAGGTATATTTTTAATGTAACCTTCTCCCTCTACACACTTTGGTCAATTCAAGAAAAGTTATTGCAATTGTATATTAATTTGAAAGCATTAAAAGTGCAGATTCTTGTCTCCTTGTATTGTTCAAGTGGTTGAGGTTGATATGGGATTTAGTAATTAGTATTAAGTAGACCAATACTTTCTAAAGATAGTCATTATTACATTAATCACTGTTGAAGATGTCATTTGTAGTTAGTAATTCATAACTATTTTAGAGTAACTTACCCAACTGTTATAATATCAGAGGTGAAACTGGAAGAACAGAATGTTATTCAACCTTATTTTAATTTTCATGTAGGTGCAATCCTGCAGGTGTTAAAAGAACATGGCAGCAGCTGAAAATTAAATATAAAAACATAATTCAATCAGGTAAGGCTTGAGCATATCATGGGTGTACCTGACTTTACAAAAATTTGACATATTAAATAGCCTAACTAAATAGCATCCAGTGTCTAGCAGTGCAGCAGCATTTTTGGCTGAGGGAATTCCTGGAGGGACTTCATCAGAGCCAATCACTCCCGAAGATCCAAGGGCCTTCATAACATGTAAGAGGTTTACATGTGTGTTATTTCTTATATAGGCTATTTTTGATATTTCCATTTATTTTACTTTGGGTTGGGTTTTTTGTTGGTCCCAACAGATTCTGATGGTAATATCTGTCTTTTGGAGCCTCCTGTCCCAACAGAACCCCAGGCAGTTGTAAGTCGCCTACTCAATACACCAGAAATTATGACAAATAGTGTTATAAAGTGTACTCGACCAAATGCTCATCTTCACAGGACGATGGGGATAAAGAGTTTCTGCTGCCACAGAAAGGCCTACAGAGGTAATGTTAATATTATGTGTCTACACATCAAACAATCTACACATTCACATTTCTTCACATTTTTATGTGGAGTAGCCTATAGAATCTAAGTTTAAATCTAAGTATAAACGGGTATTCTCATCTCTCCCCCGGAGTGTGGAAGAACAGCAGGAGCACGGTCCATCAACTGCTGGTGCACAGATGAACACAGTTCAGTGATTTTCTGTAAATGCCACAGTTTAATTCTGTAGAATTTGTTTAGAACTATATTATGTAACTCTAATCTACTACTGTATTTTCAGTTGGCAGTAGGGGTGGGCGATATGGCAAAAATATCATATCACGATTTTTTTCAGGAAAATCACGATTCACGATTTTATCACAATTCTTTTTTATGTTGGTTTTACTATTTTGTGACTGAGCATTACAGCCAAACTAATGTCCATATTTTAAAAACAAAGCCTTAGGTAACAAAATATAAAATAAAAAAGAATGGCAGACGGGGCAAAGATAAAAATATTTGTCATTATTAGGGCCCAAGCCCTGAAAGGGCGAAGGCCCTATTGTTTCCGTAAGGATTTTTTTTTTGTTTGTTTTTTTTTGTTGTTGTTGCCTTTTTGTCACTTTTGGGGCCCTTAACATGCTCAAAAACTCTTGAAATTTTGCACACACGTCAGAACCTGCCGGACTGAAGCTGGTACCCGGGCGTGGCAGGGGGGCTCGACAGCGCCCCCTGGAATGGTGTCCGAAAACTTGGTCCATAAATCAAACACGCTTGCATGTAATAATATGAAACTCAGTACACATATAGATCTCATCGGGCCGAACAACTTTCGTGCTCTAAGTTTTACACCAGCCCAACAGGAAGTCGGTTATTATACGTTGTTTGGAAAACGCATACAATGGAAAGTGAAATACTCCTCCTAGGGAATTCATCCGATCGCCACCAAACTCGGTGTGAATGAAGTCAAGACATTGAGGATGAATTCTTGCGAACGGATTTTTGATATCTCGAACGGTTTGGCCGTGGCGAGGAAACGAATTTGTGGCGAATAATGGGACACAGGAAGTGTATTATAACTTCAGCATACATTAACTGATCTTGATGAAACTTCAGCAGTGTGTTCGTTGTAAGAGGCTGATCACATGGATGTGACTATTGTGAGTCAAAGTTATAGCGCCACCAACTGGCAGCAGGAAGTTTGTCACTTTCAAAATGCTTTGAAATCACTCTCTTATTTTTACCCGATTTGCTTCAAACTTTATGTCTATAATGTAGACACACGGCAGATGTAGACCTGTGAAAGGATTATTGATATCTTAGATACTGTTGCTATGGCAATGCATCAAACTTTAATATTCTTTTTTGATGCTTTTGAGACTCTTAGCATGCTTGAAATTGGATGAAACTCGACAGACACATCACATTTATTAACCAGTAGACATGTGCAAAGGCGAATAATGGGACACAGGAAGTGTATTATAACTTCAGCATACATTAACTGATCTTGATGAAACTTCAGCAGTGTGTTCGTGGTAAGAGGCCGATCACATGTATGTAACTATTGTGAGTCAAAGTTATAGCGCCACCAACTGGCAGCAGGAAGTGTGTCACTTTCTAAATGCTTTTGACAAAAGTGAGGGGGTTAATTTTATGTACAGTCACAAAAATCAGTACACATATTGGTCTCATCGAGCCGGACAATTTTCTAATTTACAGTAATTAGATCCTAGCAACAGGAAGTCAGATATTTTGGTTTGAATGTGGGTTTCTTTGCAAAATCAGCCTCTGAATTTTTACCCACTCCTCTTAAGTGGTTTATTTTATTCCCACCAAACTTTTTCAACATGATGAAAATGCATTAAAGATGCTAAATTGTAAACAGATAATAAATATCTCAAACGGTTTTGCTATGGCGAGGGATTAAAGTAAAGTCAAAAAAGGAAACACTAAAAACCTCCTATCTTCTAAAAATGTAATTATACACCATTTATTTCTATATAAAATTATACAAATATCAGAACTAAACCCATTTTATTCTTTTTTTTTTCAATTTAAGAATTGTTTAAGTTTAAAAACATCCAGAATATTTTTTTAGTCCAAAAAATAAATAAATTGTCATTCATAGTGCTATACTGCCCTCTTGTGTTCAAAGTCAGGTAGGCCTATTGTATCTATATAAAAATATACTAGGTATGTGACGGTGAGGAATATTTTACCACCGGTTAATCAATGTGTGACACCGCTGGGGGCTTTTGAATTGCTAACTTAAAAAAGGAAAGTAAAATATGTTCGTCCGCACTGACATGGATAATGGTGCAGAGCGAGCGTTTTCAATGAATTCCTATGGAATTAGTAATGAACTAAAAAACGTTCGCTCTTCTCTGCCCGTTCCTCGCCGTGGACGCACACCACATATATATATATATATATATATATATATATATATATACACACACATATATATATATTTTTTTTTTACATACACACATATATATATATTTTTACATACATACACATATATATATTTTTTTACATACATATATATATATATATATATATATATATATATATATATATAAATATAGCTGCGAGCAGCGATGGAGGGCCCAAGCCGGTGACACCGCCACCCCGGTGGCTTTAGTGTAACTAAAGGCACCAGGGTGGCGGTGCCACCGGCTTGGGCCCGCAATCGCTACTCGCAGCTATATTTTTCTTTGTTATTAAATATTAAGATCAAAGACACACATTACACATACACAACTTAATATACAAATTAAACAAACAGTGCTTTATGTTTTTAGCTACAGTATTTAACAGTAGCATTGAAGAAAGTAATTAAGTGAACAAATATGAAAATAAAACAAAACATAATAAACTTTTACATAAACACTGAAATTAGGTAATTGGTGGTCTTTATCTTTAGGCTGTATTTAATTCACATTTGTGTGCCATTGTTTTGTGAATCTCGTGTCAATTTAGAAACCTTTCAAAAAATCTGTTTCAGATGATAAGAGCCCTGTTGCGCACACAGGGTGTGCTTGTTACTCGGTCCAGGGTGCGTGAGATGTTGACACGGGTGAATCCTACTGCTGCTGCAAGGAGATGGAGCCGGACAGTTGCTTCTCGTTACGCGTTCCTGGAACAGATTCGGACAGTTCTTGCTCTTTAGTCGCTCTCTCTGCCATGCAAGACTTTACTAAGATGTTCTTTAAATTATAGAGCTGTAATTACCAATCATAAAAGCTACAGAAACACCTCACACAGAACAGAACAGACACATTTTGATTACATAATCTTTTCCACATCTAAGATTTTTCTGGATTGTTCTATATGAACAAACAAACAGAAGAATGTCTCGGAGAACATAAATAGTTTGACTCTTAGGTTCAGGATCATATGAACTATTTTATAGGGTTCTTTTGAAATGACATATTCTTGGTGTGACTTTTAGGTCTTAAGGGTTCTTGTGCATTAAAGTAAACGTGATGATCTATAGGTTCTTTATGCACCAGTACATCCATGGAACATCAGGCTCTAAAAAGTCTGGAAGTACTCATTTTAAGAGAGGAAATACTCGCTGTTGTTGAAGAAATAAAAATGCAGCTTACCTTGTGTGTGCTCGTACCAACAGATCTTCGGAAAACTTTCGTCTGAAGTCCAGTGTTGTTTCTTAGCTGGTCTCCTCCCCTTCTCTCATCTCCTCCACTCACTCACTCACTCTCTCCATAGACTCCCACGTTTGGGAAAAACGGTCCAAGAAGGAATGTGAGCTCGGTTAGAGGAGGAGTTTCCTTCACAGCTCCACAGCTTTGGGTTAGTTAAAAATGGGCTTGAGTTTGTGTCCGCCCAAACCCAGAGAGAGTCTGTTACATAATTACACAACACTCAATGCAATAATGTTCTGATATGATATTTCCTGTTGGATGAAACACAGACCACCCAGACAAACATCAGTTCTCACCCAAATCCCCTGTGAAGGGTTTCAATCTTTCCGCTCAACCAAACTGAACTATTTTTATCTTGTTCTGTACATTTGTGGTTTTATTTATTTTATTTAGTATAAACAGGCTAAATACTCTAATAAGAGGAAAGGAACATTTAGTAATTTAATACAATATTTTATGCATCTTCACGTGCTCTTAATATCTGGGTCATTCCATAAAAAATGATGTTGTCTTTTTCCAATTTTGTGTCCTTCATGAACATAAAAAAAACAATGAAAAACTAACGCCAGCTTTTATGTGTTGTTAGCATAGCCTATAAATGTCTTTTGTCAATGAGGATGCATTATTTTAAAATAATAGTGTATATAATTATATATATACATGTAAGGCTCGCTATATTTGTCCAATTGCCGGTTCGCCAATACACGGGGAAGGTTTCACGCGTACTGTCCTCACTCATGCAAAGTATTGGTTGGTTAAATTTGTAATACATTAATCATATGTATTTACTCGTTACTTCATCTGACTCCATAAATGAAAGGTTTTAATAACATCTGTGCCTCACTAAAGGTGAGCAAATGTATGACAAAATCAGTTAGAATAATCACATGTAACAATTTAATATTTCAGATATCAGAGATCAATTCCACAATCAATTCAAATATCTAGAACATGGTTATACATGTTGCCTACCTGAGATAGAGAGAGAGAGAGAAAGGGAAAGAGAGAGAGAGAGAGAGACCACCTATTCCATTCGTACCCAGCAAAGAAGACCCAGAGAGCCCGAGCACACCTTCCTTTATCCTCCTGACCAGGTGACATGGGGGATGGGGGAGACCACCCTCAAATGGCTTAACTAGTTTCCTCCTGACCAGGTGACATGAGGGGTGGGGGAGACCACCCTCAAATGGCCTAACCAGTTTTCTCTAAACTTCTATAAACCTTATTACCTTTTATTTTATCTATCTGGATATGAGATATCTGTACCACTCACTTTGAGACATTTCAAATGACACCAAAAACATAACAGTCAATGTTAAATATTCACATTAAACCATGTTCTTATGTGAGTTCCTAGTTTCTGAGAGGAAGTCAGGTTGTATGGGGAGGTCAAATGTTAATTAGCCAGCAGCAGAGCCATAGAGAGAAAGAGTTGCGACACTCCCATAGACCTCCGTTGTAAAAAATGGCGGCGCTTTTAACCGCCTACTTCCGGGATTTGAAGATCGGATTAGTTCCAAACACTGTCATTTGGGCGTTGGACACCATTCACTTACATTGCTGCGTGTCGAGTTGTTCCAGAGGTAAGTTTCTGAAATATCGACCTCTTTTGAATTGTCAACTGTCTATATTGTATCAGAGGCCCTTTGCGATGTTTATACTGGTCTTCATTTGTACATGCACAGCGTAATTATTTATATTTTATGTTGGTTGTTTCAACCAATTTTCAAGCTCTGCCTGCTAGCTAGCGCGACTTCGTCAGCTGTGACAGTAAGAGTTCGGTAATGAATCGCTACCACCTTTATAGCAACTTTTATTTAAAGCTGCAGTCGGCAAGTCTGGCAGATTGGGTCGATTAGCCAAAATTTTGAATGTTTACAACTCTCATGCCCCTCCCCACTACCAGCGAGCACCCTCCCATCGAGGTCGTGCTTGTCAGTGCGTCACTGTGCGTGTGTACCTGATTTTCTGTGAACGCGTCCGTCTCTTCAGCATCTATCAACACCATGGACTCGGAGGTAGGCTGCCCTGGCTAATCTATCCATAGATAGCAATAACCGAGGAATTGGAAGCTTGTTAGTAGATTTTCTCTCTGCCATCACGCTTCATGCAATCTCCAGGCGAACTTCAGGCGTGGCGTGCGCGAGTGAGGGGGGATCTGTGGCGTGTGCACGACCTGTGATTGACAGTCAGATCTCACACCCCCCTGTGCTGATTGGACCCGATGATCCGGGAGCGGTGGATTTTTGCAAAACAAATAACACGCTCCAGGTGGAGTTAGAAGCTCGGGTTTTTTTCTAAAACCATCTTATTTATGTTGTTCTGTCGGATTATAGTGTCAATTTCACTGAATATGATCAAAAAAATGTTGCCGACGGCAGCTTTAATTACATTTTTTGGGATATACTAACTTTTCATTATGTTTTGTTGTCTTGAGGGAAGCGGCTTGTGAGAACAATGCTGGACCTCTAGGATTGTTATGGCCATCACCTGGTCTGTTTCATGGATCACCTGCCCCTGGTTTTTGTTTTTCTTGTTCACACACAAGCACACATTTTTGTTGTCTGTCATTGTTTAATAAAAAATATTTTATTTGAAAACCTTCATTTGTATAAGCCATGCTTAATTGATGTCTCAATAGCTGTAACAGAAGTTACAAGTGTTTTGTTAGTTACTTGGATTGAGTTACAGCTACCCTTACTCTTAGCCTACTCTGTACACTAACCCAGAGCCATAGAGAAAAATCTTCACTCTGCACTTACCTATATACCCAAACATAAAAGCGTAAATTCGTTTTTAATCTGTTATAGTTTTGATTATATGTGTATGGCTTAATCTTAAAATTATATTCTTAGTCTTAACATGATCATGTTTCACGTTGTGGTCCTGGGGGTGGCCACTTTCATCAGAAGAAGTGAGCTAGCTTCTAAGCGAATTCTGAACGGACCGCCACGGCAGACCTAAGCAAAATCACAGGAATCAATAGCCTAATACGCCCAGTTGTGCTAAAATAAATATCATGAGACGTCCATCATCAGATGAATGATATGGAAAAGTTAAGTTAGAGCCGCTAAAGCCAGTGCTACTACCCATGCGAACATGAACACTAAGCTTTTCCCTCCAAAAATATAGCCTAAAACTTATCTCCAGATGCAAAACTGACATTAACAAAATGCAATAATGCAATAACAGCTGAAAAAGTACTTGGGTGTGTGTTTTATTTTATATTTACCGTTCAATAATGCAATCGCTGCTGTCTGTCCAATAGAAGAACATGACAGCCAGCGTATGTTTTGGAACTATTGGGGCTTACATGAACCACGTGACAGCCATAGCGGCGACATCAAAGAGTGTCGCAACTCTATCTCTCTATGGCTCTGGCCAGCAGGGCCCTTTTGTCCCATAAATCAGGCCTCAACCAGTATTTTCAGTCTTACATACATATACATTATTATACATATATTATACATATATTATATATACATATAATGTATGTTATATGTATATATAATATACATTATATACACATTACATATACATTAATATATACAAAATATATATACAGTGGGGCACATAATCCTGCTCGTTTGTCAAGTCAAGTCACTTTTATTTATATAGCGCTTTTTACTATACAGATAGTATCAAAGCAGCTTCACATTGATAACATGAAAATAATACAACAAAGTTTGTTTCTAGAAGAAAATTGCATCGTCGTCCACCCTTAATAAGGCAGATCAATAATATTGTTGAATATTAAATGTCCCCAACTAAGCAAGCCGAAAGCCAAGGCAACAGTGGCAAGGAACCAAAACTCCATCAGGTCATTGAATGGAGAAAAAAACCTTGGGAGAACCCAGGCTCAGTCGGGGGCCAGTTCTCCTCTGGCCAACGAGCGAACAGTGTATGATTATGATCCAGGCAGCATTACAGGTCAGAAGTCAGATTGGTTGTGTCGATGAGGCCTTCACAGGGCTGATGAGGCTGGCACTTCAGGGATGTGTCATGGTTAGGGTCCAGGTGGAGATCCACCATCTGATCTGGATACGACCGGGATCCACCTCACTTCAGGAAACGGAGAGACTGGTTGACACTTCAGGACTGCGTTGTCGTCGTGTCCAGGCGCTGGTCCTTCATCAGATCTGGATACGGCCTGGATCCGGTGGACTGCGGTAAACCTCGGTATAAACAGAGAGACTAATATTAGCGTAGACGCCATTCTTCTTATGATGTAACGAGTACATCAGGATTTATGGGAAGTGTTCCCGGTTCCGGCTGGCCTAATCTATGCAGCCTAATATAGAATTATAAAAGTCTATAATGTGTATGCTAGGTCAAAGAGATGTGTTTTTAATCTAGCTTTGAACTGACAGAGTGTGTCTGCTTCCCGGACAATGTTAGGAAGACTGTTCCAAAGTTTTGTTGCTAAATAGGAAAAGGATCTACCGCCAGCAGTCCATTTTGATATTCTAGGTATTATCAACTGGACGGAATTTTGAGATTGCAATAGACGTGAAGGACTATAATGCGTTAAGAGCTCGCTCAAGTACTGCAGAGCTAAACCATTTAGTGCTTTGTAAGTAATCAGCAATATTTTAAAATGTATATACAGTAAAATAATACAGTTATTATTATCACAATAATTATCACAATACAATTATTCAAATTCTTAGTGTTAAGCATGATAATATGGTAGCATATCACACTGAAGTAGGCTGATTTAAAATGAACATTTATTTAAAATAAAAGTTCTTCTTTTGGCAGAATTACATTTCCTTAATAGGCTAATCAGAGGCTTTACTCCCTTCAAACATAAATTGTCAATGTTTCATTACATCACTGTTTGAAAACACTCAGAATAATTTTTTGTTCAGTTCATTGTTCATTTCAAATTCTTAAATTTAATCAATCTATTAAATTAAAATTATAAGACACTAGGCTGTTACCAATCAAATTAAATAATTTACACTGAAAAATTAAAACTGTATTAAATGAGACTTTGAGAGTGTAAATATTTTTTCAATATACAAATAAGGAATGTTGAAAAGAATGATAGGCTACTTTGAAACTAAACCGCCAGTATGAGCAAAGAGTATAGAAGTACCAAGAGGCGAAACTCCGTTGCAGTTTTGACAACAATCGCTAGATGGCGCTGCTGTCGCGCTGTCGCCATTTTGGACTGAACCAACGGCTTTACCGTTAGTACAACTACCGTATACAGCATTAACATTATGTCTGGAAATAATTGGAAACAAAGAAAACAGTGTTCTGCCATCGACTGCAACAACTACCAGTGTACAACCAATCAACTAGCATTTCATAGATTCCCCAAAGATCCAGAGAGGTAAAGTAGAAAAGGTTTTTATTAACGTTAAAGTGAGCTAACGTCAACGATAACGTGCTGTAACGTTAATGTAAGCTATCCCATAACCGCAGTAACAGTTTGCTAACGTTATGTATTTGGTCGAAATTGAGTCAAGACTCGAAATGGGCTTTTTAAATCGCATATTTTTTCTTTATTAATTAATTGTTATCACTAAATTAACCCTTTAACTGTCGAGCCCTGATATGTTTTCCTTGATTGGTTTTCCCTGAAGAAAATTACGTTGTTGAAAACGAAAGTAAAAGAGCGATGCTCGTTCATTGCATTTTACCGTGATGAGAGTTCCATGTCTTTATTAAGAAACTTCTTAAAAGGAAAGGAAAGGAAAGGAAAGGAGAGGAACTTCCTGCTCAGCTTGGACCCTCTTGCTAACTGCTCCGCGCTTTGCTCTATCGCTTTTACATTTTATCTCTCCCATATTTTCATATTTTATTTCCTTTTATCACCTAATTTTAACTTCAGCAAATCAGCACAGTGCTCAAACGACAAAGTTTGGATTATTACAAAAACGCAGAATTCTTTTACCCGACCAGCTTACATTCCGGGGAAAGGAAAACACAACTGCCTACACTCATAAGGATAAGAGAGAAAATGCCTCTTCTGGTTCAAGAATCTACTTGCTGCACTAACTTCTTGAAACAAAGTTACGTACGGGACCACCAAACCAGACGGAACATACAACAGAGCTTCGTCATGGACACCCTCAGCATATAGCCGGTGAGTCCCATGAAACTAGTGCTCCTCAACAGGTAGAGAAACAAGCCGATCGACTTACAAATCGATGGCACAAACAGGGAGCGAGACCCAAAGGCACTCGAGACATCAGATTGTCACGAGCCTCACATATTACCGCAGTAGCATCCTCTACCCCAGATACAACTCTGACAAGGATAGCAAACACTGGTCTCCTACCACCGCCTATACATCTTGAGAACAGATTTCAAGTACTAATGAATGTAAATGAGGAATCCCCAAACGTGATGAATGTGATCGAACACAGACCGAATCAGCCTGTAGCTAACACTGATGCTAACTGGCGCTCAAGGTCGAGCAGACAGCGGCACTCAGCTCAGAGCGCAGCCGAGCCCAGGACTCTGATAGTGGGAGACTCCATAATCAGAAACATTAGCGGCAGGGATACAACTACATGCTGCCTTCCACAAGCAACAACTTCTGATATAAACAGGGAACTTCAGAACATTCTGATGAAACATAAGACTGCAAATCGACTCACCATTCATGTGGGGAAGAATGATATTCATAAAGAGCAGTCAGAACTCCTTAAGAAGGATTTCAATGAACTTTTTGAAACACTTAAAAGACTGAAAGTTCAAACATTCATCAGTGGACCACTCCCAGCAAGAGGAACAAACAGGTTTTCACGGTTGCTTGGGCTTAATACTAGGGATGTCCCGATACCACTTTTTCACTTCCGATACGATACCGATGCCGCAGCTTTGGCTATTTGCCGATACCGATATCAATCCGATATTTTTATTTTATTCTTGAACTAATACTACTAATAATAAAATATATGGAAGCACTTTGCTCAATTAGCCACATAAAATCATCTCACTCAAATGGAGAACAAATACTTCTCCAGTATATAGTCCACAACAACAGCTGATAATGAAAGACTGCCACACTTTATTCAAAAGACCTTGAGATATGTTTGGTAACCTGAATGAATTTAAAATTAATTTGCTATATTTTAGATCAATATATTTGTTTCCTTCAAATTTTTATTAACTTTAACTTTATTCTAATCTGAATTATAAATCATTTATTTCTGTATAAAATAATACTACTTTTAAAAACACATTTGATTTTCTTTTTTAATCAATGTAGAATGTGTAAATTAAAAATAAACAGATTAGTGCTCTGTTTTAGGACAAGAAATGAAAACCAATGCAATATGATGAATGTCCAAAAGATGAGATCATTTTTGCTTTTAAACAGCGTGTGTGTGTCTGTGTGTGTGTGATTTTGGTTGGGTGACAGTTACAGTTTGACAAGAGTTTACAGTTTGACAAAAGCACAATGTTGTGTTTTACACAAATATAAGTAGGCTAAACACTTTTTGCCGTTTTAATGATGTCCTGTATGAAAATGACGGAGTATGTTTTTATGTTTCCACTGTTCGATGGCGCCCGTGCCTCTCTCTCTCTGACACACACACACACACACACACATTCCAGCATTGCAATCTTGACATCGCAGCCTGTTCATTTTGCTGCATTCACACCAAACGCGAATAGAGCGTCAAATTCGCGTCTAGTTCGATGATTGAACAGTTTGAATCCATTCGCGCGTCCAAAGCGAATAGGACGCGCCGCGCGCGTATAATGATAAAGCGAGCATTTGAAGCGATATAGACGCGCGTTCAGAGCTAAGGCAGGGCTACAGATTAGGTGTCCCTAAAGAACCCGCATATGTCTATACGCGAGTTTATTTTTATACCGTGTATTCTATGTGTAAATCCATGCACCCCTAATAGGTATTGGATCATAGGTATCGGATCTTTTTTTTTCTCCCCTCCGATATCCGATCTAGCGTTTTGGGCCAGTATCGGCACGATACCGATGCCGTGGATCGGATCGGGACATCCCTACTTAATACATGGCTGCAAAAAACCTGCAATATAAAAGGAGTGAACTTCATTGACAACTTCAATCTTTTCTGGAGTCAGAGACAACTGTTTCATCGGGATGGCCCTCACCCAAACAAACTTAGTTCAAGAGTGTTAAAGGACAATATCTACTTCTCCCTCAATCATCCTTCTGCAGTGTGTGCCAATCTGAACGGCACACACACACCTGGACACAGTATGAATGACCACGGGACTTCACTTCAGCAGCAAAATGGACATGCGGTTGACATATCACACAAGGACAATGATAACACCACTCCGCCACAACAACCTCTGCTCACGGACACAATCTCAGCTGAGCCCTGCCCACAGAGCTCACCACAGACAGACACATTAGAACTGCTCCAAGATTCAGCACCCAAGGACGACTTCGTTTTTCGGTTCGGTTTGAATATCGTTATACCCCTACCTGCCACTGAAGCTAGATCTGTGTCTGTCAAGAAGAGATGCTTAAATGAGAACACTAGTGTACTATTTATGAAGGCAAAAGTGTGTTAAACATACCAAGCTTAACACCAAGCATATCTGCAGACTCTGTTGATTTTCTCCTTGATTCTTTTAACTCAAAAGTTAAAAGTGTAATTGATGGTATTGCTCCTGTTAAAGTCAGGAAGAAGAGTGGCAGACAAAAAGCACTTCTTTTTGTGATGCTTCTAGAAGTGGTAAATGCCTCACTTCTCTCTGGGAGTTTTCCAAACTCCCTGAAAACAGATCATTTCTGTATTTTCTTTGATATATTGATCTCTCCTGCCACTGAAGCTAGATCTGTGTCTGTCAAGAAGAGATGCTTAAATGAGAACACTAGTGCACTATTTATAAAGGCTTATCCTTAAGGCAAAAGTGTGTTAAACATACCAAGCTTAACACCAAGCATATCTGCAGACTCTGTTGATTTTCTCCTTGATTCTTTTAACTCAAAAGTTAAAAATGTAATTGATGATATTGCTCCTGTTAAAGTCAGGAAGAAGACCTTTTATTAACGTTGAACATATTGAGCAAAAGAAAAATTAGTGCCCCGTTTATCGGAACGAAACTGAACGATAAAGCTCACGTACAGCGGCCTATAAATAATGTGCACGCGAGTTTTATTTATTTTTATACCGTGTATTCTCTGTGTAAATCCATGCACCAAACGTACGTTCAGTACGAATACATGTACCGTTTGCACTGCTGTTGAGTTTCTCCAAGGTGCTTTTTGTCTGCCACTCTTCTTCCTGACTTTAACAGGAGCAATATCATCAATTACATTTTTAACTTTTGAGTTAAAAGAATCAAGGAGAAAATCAACAGAGTCTGCAGATATGCTTGGTGTTAAGCTTGGTATGTTTAACACACTTTTGCCTTCATAAATAGTACACTGGTGTTCTCATTTAAGCATCTCTTCTTGACAGACACAGATCTAGCTTCAGTGGCAGGTAGGGGTATAACGATATTCAAACCGAACCGAAAAACGAAGTCGTCCTTGGGTGCTGAATCTTGGAGCAGTTCTAATGTGTCTGTCTGTGGTGAGCTCTGTGGGCAGGGCTCAGCTGAGATTGTGTCCGTGAGCAGAGGTTGTTGTGGCGGAGTGGTGTTATCATTGTCCTTGTGTGATATGTCAACCGCATGTCCATTTTGCTGCTGAAGTGAAGTCCCGTGGTCATTCATACTGTGTCCAGGTGTGTGTGTGCCGTTCAGATTGGCACACACTGCAGAAGGATGATTGAGGGAGAAGTAGATATTGTCCTTTAACACTCTTGAACTAAGTTTGTTTGGGTGAGGGCCATCCCGATGAAACAGTTGTCTCTGACTCCAGAAAAGATTGAAGTTGTCAATGAAGTTCACTCCTTTTATATTGCAGGTTTTTTGCAGCCATGTATTAAGTAGGGATGTCCCGATCCGATCCACGGCATCGGTATCGTGCCGATACTGGCCCAAAACGCTAGATCGGATATCGGAGGGGAGAAAAAAAATGATCCGATACCTATGATCCAATACCTATTAGGGGTGCATGGATTTACACATAGAATACACGGTATAAAAATAAACTCGCGTATAGACATATGTGGGTTCTTTAGGGACACCTAATCTGTAGCCCTGCCTTAGCTCTGAATGGGCGTCTATATCGCTTCAAATGCTCGCTTTATCATTATACGCGCGCGGCGCGTCCTATTCGCTTTGGACGCGCGAATGGATTCAAACTGTTCAATCATCGAACTAGACGCGAATTTGACGCTCTATTCGCGTTTGGTGTGAATGCAGCAAAATGAACAGGCTGCGATGTCAAGATTGCAATGCTGGAATGTGTGTGTGTGTGTGTGTGTGTGTGTCAGAGAGAGAGAGGCACGGGCGCCATCGAACAGTGGAAACATAAAAACATACTCCGTCATTTTCATACAGGACATCATTAAAACGGCAAAAAGTGTTTAGCCTACTTATATTTGTGTAAAACACAACATTGTGCTTTTGTCAAACTGTAAACTCTTGTCAAACTGTAACTGTCACCCAACCAAAATCACACACACACAGACACACACACGCTGTTTAAAAGCAAAAATGATCTCATCTTTTGGACATACATCATATTGCATTGGTTTTCATTTCTTGTCCTAAAACAGAGCACTAATCTGTTTATTTTTAATTTACACATTCTACATTGATTAAAAAAGAAAATCAAATGTGTTTTTAAAAGTAGTATTATTTTATACAGAAATAAATGATTTATAATTCAGATTAGAATAAAGTTAAAGTTAATAAAAATTTTAAGGAAACAAATATATTGATCTAAAATATAGCAAATTAATTTTAAATTCATTCAGGTTACCAAACATATCTCAAGGTCTTTTGAATAAAGTGTGGCAGTCTTTCATTATCAGCTGTTGTTGTGGACTATATACTGGAGAAGTATTTGTTCTCCATTTGAGTGAGATGTTTTTATGTGGCTAATTGAGCAAAGTGCTTCCATATATTTTATTATTAGTAGTATTAGTTCAAGAATAAAATAAAAATATCGGATTGATATCGGTATCGGCAAATAGCCAAAGCTGCGGCATCGGTATCGGAAGTGAAAAAGTGGTATCGGGACATCCCTAGTATTAAGCCCAAGCAACCGTGAAAACCTGTTTGTTCCTCTTGCTGGGAGTGGTCCACTGATGAATGTTTGAACTTTCAGTCTTTTAAGTGTTTCAAAAAGTTCATTGAAATCCTTCTTAAGGAGTTCTGACTGCTCTTTATGAATATCATTCTTCCCCACATGAATGGTGAGTCGATTTGCAGTCTTATGTTTCATCAGAATGTTCTGAAGTTCCCTGTTTATATCAGAAGTTGTTGCTTGTGGAAGGCAGCATGTAGTTGTATCCCTGCCGCTAATGTTTCTGATTATGGAGTCTCCCACTATCAGAGTCCTGGGCTCGGCTGCGCTCTGAGCTGAGTGCCGCTGTCTGCTCGACCTTGAGCGCCAGTTAGCATCAGTGTTAGCTACAGGCTGATTCGGTCTGTGTTCGATCACATTCATCACGTTTGGGGATTCCTCATTTACATTCATTAGTACTTGAAATCTGTTCTCAAGATGTATAGGCGGTGGTAGGAGACCAGTGTTTGCTATCCTTGTCAGAGTTGTATCTGGGGTAGAGGATGCTACTGCGGTAATATGTGAGGCTCGTGACAATCTGATGTCTCGAGTGCCTTTGGGTCTCGCTCCCTGTTTGTGCCATCGATTTGTAAGTCGATCGGCTTGTTTCTCTACCTGTTGAGGAGCACTAGTTTCATGGGACTCACCGGCTATATGCTGAGGGTGTCCATGACGAAGCTCTGTTGTATGTTCCGTCTGGTTTGGTGGTCCCGTACGTAACTTTGTTTCAAGAAGTTAGTGCAGCAAGTAGATTCTTGAACCAGAAGAGGCATTTTCTCTCTTATCCTTATGAGTGTAGGCAGTTGTGTTTTCCTTTCCCCGGAATGTAAGCTGGTCGGGTAAAAGAATTCTGCGTTTTTGTAATAATCCAAACTTTGTCGTTTGAGCACTGTGCTGATTTGCTGAAGTTAAAATTAGGTGATAAAAGGAAATAAAATATGAAAATATGGGAGAGATAAAATGTAAAAGCGATAGAGCAAAGCGCGGAGCAGTTAGCAAGAGGGTCCAAGCTGAGCAGGAAGTTCCTCTCCTTTCCTTTCCTTTCCTTTCCTTTCCTTTTAAGAAGTTTCTTAATAAAGACATGGAACTCTCATCACGGTAAAATGCAATGAACGAGCATCGCTCTTTTACTTTCGTTTTCAACAACGTAATTTTCTTCAGGGAAAACCAATCAAGGAAAACATATCAGGGCTCGACAGTTAAAGGGTTAATTTAGTGATAACAATTAATTAATAAAGAAAAAATATGCGATTTAAAAAGCCCATTTCGAGTCTTGACTCAATTTCGACCAAATACATAACGTTAGCAAACTGTTACTGCGGTTATGGGATAGCTTACATTAACGTTACAGCACGTTATCGTTGACGTTAGCTCACTTTAACGTTAATAAAAACCTTTTCTACTTTACCTCTCTGGATCTTTGGGGAATCTATGAAATGCTAGTTGATTGGTTGTACACTGGTAGTTGTTGCAGTCGATGGCAGAACACTGTTTTCTTTGTTTCCAATTATTTCCAGACATAATGTTAATGCTGTATACGGTAGTTGTACTAACGGTAAAGCCGTTGGTTCAGTCCAAAATGGCGACAGCGCGACAGCAGCGCCATCTAGCGATTGTTGTCAAAACTGCAACGGAGTTTCGCCTCTTGGTACTTCTATACTCTTTGCTCATACTGGCGGTTTAGTTTCAAAGTAGCCTATCATTCTTTTCAACATTCCTTATTTGTATATTGAAAAAATATTTACACTCTCAAAGTCTCATTTAATACAGTTTTAATTTTTCAGTGTAAATTATTTAATTTGATTGGTAACAGCCTAGTGTCTTATAATTTTAATTTAATAGATTGATTAAATTTAAGAATTTGAAATGAACAATGAACTGAACAAAAAATTATTCTGAGTGTTTTCAAACAGTGATGTAATGAAACATTGACAATTTATGTTTGAAGGGAGTAAAGCCTCTGATTAGCCTATTAAGGAAATGTAATTCTGCCAAAAGAAGAACTTTTATTTTAAATAAATGTTCATTTTAAATCAGCCTACTTCAGTGTGATATGCTACCATATTATCATGCTTAACACTAAGAATTTGAATAATTGTATTGTGATAATTATTGTGATAATAATAACTGTATTATTTTACTGTATATACATTTTAAAATATTGCTGATTACTTACAAAGCACTAAATGGTTTAGCTCTGCAGTACTTGAGCGAGCTCTTAACGCATTATAGTCCTTCACGTCTATTGCAATCTCAAAATTCCGTCCAGTTGATAATACCTAGAATATCAAAATGGACTGCTGGCGGTAGATCCTTTTCCTATTTAGCAACAAAACTTTGGAACAGTCTTCCTAACATTGTCCGGGAAGCAGACACACTCTGTCAGTTCAAAGCTAGATTAAAAACACATCTCTTTGACCTAGCATACACATTATAGACTTTTATAATTCTATATTAGGCTGCATAGATTAGGCCAGCCGGAACCGGGAACACTTCCCATAAATCCTGATGTACTCGTTACATCATAAGAAGAATGGCGTCTACGCTAATATTAGTCTCTCTGTTTATACCGAGGTTTACCGCAGTCCACCGGATCCAGGCCGTATCCAGATCTGATGAAGGACCAGCGCCTGGACACGACGACAACGCAGTCCTGAAGTGTCAACCAGTCTCTCCGTTTCCTGAAGTGAGGTGGATCCCGGTCGTATCCAGATCAGATGGTGGATCTCCACCTGGACCCTAACCATGACACATCCCTGAAGTGCCAGCCTCATCAGCCCTGTGAAGGCCTCATCGACACAACCAATCTGACTTCTGACCTGTAATGCTGCCTGGATCATAATCATACACTGTTCGCTCGTTGGCCAGAGGAGAACTGGCCCCCGACTGAGCCTGGGTTCTCCCAAGGTTTTTTTCTCCATTCAATGACCTGATGGAGTTTTGGTTCCTTGCCACTGTTGCCTTGGCTTTCGGCTTGCTTAGTTGGGGACATTTAATATTCAACAATATTATTGATCTGCCTTATTAAGGGTGGACGACGATGCAATTTTCTTCTAGAAACAAACTTTGTTGTATTATTTTCATGTTATCAATGTGAAGCTGCTTTGATACTATCTGTATAGTAAAAAGCGCTATATAAATAAAAGTGACTTGACTTGACAAACGAGCAGGATTATGTGCCCCACTGTATATATATTTTGTATATATTAATGTATATGTAATGTGTATATAATGTATATTATATATACATATAACATACATTATATGTATATATAATATATGTATAATATATGTATAATAATGTATATGTATGTAAGACTGAAAATACTGGTTGAGGCCTGATTTATGGGACAAAAGGGCCCTGCTGGCCAGAGCCATAGAGAGATAGAGTTGCGACACTCTTTGATGTCGCCGCTATGGCTGTCACGTGGTTCATGTAAGCCCCAATAGTTCCAAAACATACGCTGGCTGTCATGTTCTTCTATTGGACAGACAGCAGCGATTGCATTATTGAACGGTAAATATAAAATAAAACACACACCCAAGTACTTTTTCAGCTGTTATTGCATTATTGCATTTTGTTAATGTCAGTTTTGCATTTGGAGATAAGTTTTAGGCTATATTTTTGGAGGGAAAAGCTTAGTGTTCATGTTCGCATGGGTAGTAGCACTGGCTTTAGCGGCTCTAACTTAACTTTTCCATATCATTCATCTGATGATGGACGTCTCATGATATTTATTTTAGCACAACTGGGCGTATTAGGCTATTGATTCCTGTGATTTTGCTTAGGTCTGCCGTGGCGGTCCGTTCAGAATTCGCTTAGAAGCTAGCTCACTTCTTCTGATGAAAGTGGCCACCCCCAGGACCACAACGTGAAACATGATCATGTTAAGACTAAGAATATAATTTTAAGATTAAGCCATACACATATTATCTAAACTATAACAGATTAAAAACGAATTTACGCTTTTATGTTTGGGTATATAGGTAAGTGCAGAGTGAAGATTTTTCTCTATGGCTCTGGGTTAGTGTACAGAGTAGGCTAAGAGTAAGGGTAGCTGTAACTCAATCCAAGTAACTTAAGCAATTAACTAACAAAACACTTGTAACTTCTGTTACAGCTATTGAGACATCAATTAAGCATGGCTGATACAAATGAAGGTTTTCAAATAAAATATTTTTTATTAAACAATGACAGACAACAAAAATGTGTGCTTGTGTGTGAACAAGAAAATCAAAAACCAGGGGCAGGTGATCCATGAAACAGACCAGGGGTCTCATTTATAAAACTGTGCGTAGGAACCTTACTAAAAGTGTACGTGCGCCCGAAAGGCAAAAATGGCGTACGCAAAAAAATATTCAGACTTATAAAACCGTTCGTACGCCAGAAACTGCGCAGAATTCACTTTATAAATCCCAGTCAGCGGAAGATTGTGCGCACATGCGTCTCCACCCCGAAATAACCATATATGGAGCTTACAACGCCTAGTTTTACTATGCAGATCCTCATCTGCATATCATTTGCATATTATTATTCATCCACGTGATAACGTTTAACGGTACAAGACACATTACATTAATAAAAATCAAGTTGTTGCCTATCCTTGCCTTGTTTTTGAATACATAAATCAAATAGTGTAAAATACATTTCAGAGAAAGTTTTCTCAATCTTTTCCACTGGCCGAATTGTATTTTTAATTGACTTATATTTTTAATGGAAACAGATAGGCCTTGGGCATTATTTGTACGAAACTATTTTCTCAGACAATCTGGTATTATCATGATAAGCAATTATCTTTGTGGTTAAAACATTAAAACACAACACGCCACAGGAAGTGTTCAAAAACATCGCATCCACAACAATATTTCTATTGATTGAATTTGAATATAATATAAAAGTAAGAGTATTTCCTCTCTTAAAATGAGTACTTCCAGACTTTTTAGAGCCTGATGTTCCATGGATGTACTGGTGCATAAAGAACCTATAGATCATCACGTTTACTTTGTTAATGCACAAGAACCCTTAAGACCTAAAAGTCACACCAAGAATATGTCATTTCAAAAGAACCCTATAAAATAGTTCATATGATCCTGAACCTAAGAGTCAAACTATTTATGTTCTCCGAGACATTCTTCTGTTTGTTTGTTTGTTCATATAGAACAATCCAGAAAAATCTTAGATGTGGAAAAGATTATGTAATCAAAATGTGTCTGTTCTGTTCTGTGTGAGGTGTTTCTGTAGCTTTTATGATTGGTAATTACAGCTCTATAATTTAAAGAACATCTTAGTAAAGTCTTGCATGGCAGAGAGAGCGACTAAAGAGCAAGAACTGTCCGAATCTGTTCCAGGAACGCGTAACGAGAAGCAACTGTCCGGCTCCATCTCCTTGCAGCAGCAGTAGGATTCACCCGTGTCAACATCTCACGCACCCTGGACCGAGTAACAAGCACACCCTGTGTGCGCAACAGGGCTCTTATCATCTGAAACAGATTTTTTGAAAGGTTTCTAAATTGACACGAGATTCACAAAACAATGGCACACAAATGTGAATTAAATACAGCCTAAAGATAAAGACCACCAATTACCTCATTTCCAGAATTAGGATATTGGCTCTGAAGTTGCCTCACATGTTGTTCTAGTTCACCATCATCTATTGCAGACAGCATACTTCTAACAGGTATACCCATCAACTTTGACTTCTTGTACAGAAATGATGAGGAGCATCCCAGTATTTCAGCAGTTTTTGCAATTGTATGGCCTTGCTTCAGCAGAAATTCAATGTGTTCTCTGGTAACATCAATGGCTGGTCGGCCTTTTCTCCCTACAAAAAGAAAAAGTAATTTTTTTGTAATTTATATCAGCATACCAATTCTTATACATGCACTGAAATTGCATATAGTTAATAATAATAAACAGAGCAATTCCTAGAGGGTCCTCACCCCATCGGTGCTCTGGCCCTATATGAATAGGCCAGTAGGCTACACTGGAAATGGAGAGACTTGTGGAATTGCAAAAATATAGTATTTATTGCCGTGACCAGTGGACATAACAGTGGTGTAAGACCAATACATTAATGACTGCATAAATAAGCACATGGATACATAGCCTACAGTAAATCAATAAATATAAAGAATTGTTTCTAAACATAATTCATTTGTGTGAGGATATAAATTTTGTTTTAACATGATGCAACTGGAACAGGCTTTTTATTTCTTAGTTACTAGCCTTCCAGTTAGGTAAAAGATCGTTTCATGGTTTGTGTTTTTGCCGGGAGTCTGCTAGCTGTTTACCTTGTCATTCCGGAAGTAAACAAAGCTAACTGACTGCCTGCAAAATGGTTATACTGTTTTCCTACACTATTTGAGTATCGTAAGGACCCAACGGACGTTCTGGAGCTCTTGTAATGAGTGTTTTGAGTATCAGATTTCATACATCAGGTATGAATGTATATTTCATTGATCAGGTTTTTATAGCTCATATATGCAATTTAATGATAATTGACAGATTAAAAGCCACCAAAATCCTGTTGTGTCATATTTGTCATTTACATTAACATGAAAAATGTAAGTAAATAAATAATAATAATGTATATATGTATACATTAATTATGTATAATAATGAATGTATACTTTATCTATGCAAACATAAAAATAAATTATAACGCCAGACCATCGATGTAAATGTCTGTTGAGAGAGCCAGTCATAGAGATAAGGAAATTAACCCACTTCTTCTTTGATTATGGCGGGGAGTGGAAATTACGTTTTTATGGATATCTAAAATAGAGCAAGGTCATGCACAATAATTTGCACTACCCTTACGAAAAAAAAGTATACTTCAAGTTCATTTTATGAAGTATACTTGAGTAATGTTCAAGTATATTTTTAAGTATACTTTATGTAGTAAGTATACTAATGTCAATATGTACTAGTAGTAAACTTGTAAGTGTACTATTTTAATACCGCTTGGGACTAAATTGGCCCACTTGAAGTATATAAAAGTATATGTTTAAGTGTACTATAAGTGTAACAGTAGTAAACTTTAAGTTTACAACTAGTTCATAATTATGTTTCTCATTTGTACTGCAAGTGAACTTATGAGTATACTAGTAGTTTACTATTTTAATACTTGTAGCAACTTTGAAGTATACTCTCAGTAAACTAGTAGTTTAGTAGTTTTATACTACAAGTTTTATTTTAATGTACTCTCAGTAAACTACTAGTTTAGTAGTTTCATACTACAAGTTTTCTTTAAGTGAACTTAACATCATACTTATAGTTTACCATTTATATATTATTTTTACTCTTTTAGTGTACTCTCAGTAAACTACTAGTTTAGTAGTTTTATTCTACAAGGTTTCTTTAAGTGAACTTAACATTATACTTATAGTTTACTATTTATATACAATTTTTGCAGTTGCAGTAGGCCTATACTACTATGTTCAAATGTTATTTTTTTATACTTGAAAAATACCTTTAACTCTACTTTAATTTTAAAAACATTTTATTAGCTTCATGCATCCTTTTTTATCAACACTTGAATGTCAGTAAGTTTCATAAAGGCAACATTTTAAACAAAATAGTTGAGGAAATCACATTTTTGTCAAAGACTAGGCCTTGATCAGATCCAGAACGATGATCAAAACACAGGTGGAGATCGAGTCCAACACCCCCAAAGCTTCACAGTCGTTTTCTCTTCATGGGTTAGGTCTACACTTCATTTCATTTGGAAACATTAAGTTTTGATTTACAAGCTGTTTAATGTTTGATATTACATTATTTTACATTTGAGTGAGCAATCGTCTATCACTTGTTTCAGCTTCTTCTTCTCCTGTGTTTTGATCCAGAGATTCTGTACTAGAAGATGTGTCATAGCGCCCCCTACCGTATACCAGTGAAAACATGGATAGCTGGAAAATTCAGTCAATGGTGGGGAAAAGTTAAAGTAAATATGTACACTACCAGTGGACTAGCCGACACAAAAATTCAGATACGCAGAATTAGAAACATATCTGTTTTATATCAATATTTTAATCAATATTTTCAAACAAAGTTTCATAAGACTGTATATGAAAAACGATGTAAAAAAAAAAAGTATATTTAATAGGCTACTCAATCAAAAGAGTTAAAACAACTACAAGCCAAGTATACTTTTAATAATTCAAATTTTAAGTATATCTCGATCAAAAGATTGAGTACAAGTATAGGCCAAATATACTTGGACTTTTCTCTCAGTATAAGTCAAGTACACTTAAGTGTAATTAAGTATATTTCTGAGAAGTATATAAAAAGTAGACTGAAAGTATACTTTCTTATTTTTAGTTTAAAAGAAGTATACTAATAGAACACTTGAATAAACTTCTTTTTCGTAAGGGTAGTCATAATGACGTTTGAGATATCTTTAACTTTCATTCTGCCTAGTCAAAACTGAATTACAGATATCTTGAATGACACAAGTCACAATTACGTTACAGATATCTTGAATGACAATTCCAACTATCCAAAATGTAATTACGACTAGTCAGAAAGACGTTGTTGATATCTACAATGTTAATTCCGGATAGTCAAACTAAGCGTTTAAATGTTAAAAGGGCTTCCCATACATCTCTCTGATTTAGTTTAAAATATCTGAATTTCTTTTCTTAAGATGACTGAAAGTCTTACAGGTTTGGAACTATATGAGGGCGAGTAAATTATTACATTTATTTTTTTCCAAAAAAGCAGCAGCAGCTGTGGCGTCACAGGCTGCGCGAGATCCCTATGACGTCACTGAGTTGTTCAGGTCAGCAGCGATTATCAGAATCAGTCAAATAGAGTCTACACAGCTCGTTGAGATTCAGAATCTGACAGAATACGGTGTCATTTAATATATATACAATATAAATTGAGTTACTTTGACGGAATCTTCAGTTCAGGTGATCATAACAGTAGTTCAGTAGAGTCACTAGCGGACGAAGAGTACAAACGCAGTCTACAACTGTAAACAACAGGCCGAGACAGTGTCAATCTGATATCATATCATGTCTCCAAACTGCCCACTGGACCTGAGAGTCCCTTTGGAGGACCACCCAACAGGTACTGAGTTAATATACATCATTCAGAACTAACACATACTTAAGTAAGGCCGGGGTAATGTATGGCGACTGGCGAGGCGGTTGTTATAGCGCCTGAATCTGCCTGAAGGGGCTGTTATTTTGCTATAACAACCGCCTCACTATACACTATAATTGTATTGATAGGATTTTGCTGGAAATTACCATTTGAACTCACCATTAAAAGTCTCACCTCCGAGGCATCCTAATCTACATTTCATTCCCTCATCCCTCACCCCCTCTCTCTCATACTCAGATCACCTGAATTCACCCAAGAAAATATATAGTTTAATGTGAATGATTATCATCGAGTATTATACATACTTAGTATCATTTGAAATGTCATAAGTGCGACTGGTACAAATGCCTAATTTCCAAATAAGTAAAACAAAAGGTAATAAGGTTTTTAAGAATTTAGGGATTACTGGCACATAAGAAAGGTGGTCTCCTGGCAAATGGTCTCCTACCCCCAAAAAGTGCAACCTCTGAATGCAAATTTCCATTGTTAGCACATGTTTCCATGTGAAAGAGGTTGTGTCTATATAATGGAATGTAGCAAAGGGTTCGGGGCCTTTCTGTACTTCAGATTAGCCTGAAGAGTAAGACTCTCAGCTTCATGTATAACGTTGGGTTTGCATCTCTTCTCTTTAATCCAGAGCATTTGATGTTTTGTATCGATTATCTTTGAATTGATTATGAAATTGGCATGATACATTTACCTGACATAATAAATTGTTACATTTGATTATTCTGACTGACTTTGACATTATTTTCATTAAAGAGTTAAAAGGAATAGTCAAACATTCGCTCACATTTAATGATGCACAGATATCATTAAAACCTTTTCATTTATTGAGTCAGATGAAATAACGAGAAAATACAAATGAGAAAATGTATTGCATTTAATCAAAAAATACTTTGCCTCGAGAAAAGACAGTAACACGAAGAGACCTTCCGCGCTGGTCGGATGCCGGACTTTGGGCCGACCGAGCGCGAGCCTACAGTTACAATCGCAAAATATCCTTTAATCTGCCAGGAAAAACTGTGACTCAAACTGTGACACAACAAAGAAATGTCCATATGGAAATAGCTCTAAGATAATACAAGTCAGGACTTTAAAGTCATGTTCAGTTAAATAGACAAAATTATGCTGTTCTTCAACATTTTTTAAAGATTTTTTGCATCTGCACAAATTTGTTAGATCGGAAATCCCAACATGGCGGTCATATGCAACTAGCCCATTTCTCTAGTGTTCTTGGAACATGAACTAGTGAATCATTGAGCTGTAATCTGTGCTAATAAAACAGACGTTTCTAATCAATATTTGTTGTTTGCAGAAAAACAGGCAAAAAGGAAGAACATGTTCAAGAGAGGATGGAAGGCTCTGAAACAGTCCATCCAAACCAAAACCAAAGTGCATCCTTTTGTGGCTGAGCAGGAATCACAGGTTTATCCAGACACAGATGGTGAGTCTCCAGTTATAACCACCCTGATTCATGGCCATTTCAGCCTGATGTTTCTGGTGTTAGTCTTCATTTTTCCGTCTCTACTCCGGTTGGCTCCTCAAATATGCAGTAAAAAAAAAAAATTAAACACACAAAAAAACATATTTATGTAGTAAAGTCTGATATTTGAGAAACATCACTAACTTGGTCAGTTTTTTAAAAAACATTTTTACTAAACTGTACTGTAAATGTTTCTTATGGTGTGACATAACAAAAAACTAAGAACATTTTCAATAAATACGAGACAGGCTTTGTTGTCATCCTTTCAAAACTGCTGAAAATCACACCATTTTAAGATGAGTGAAGATTGAAATCAAAAGATTGAAGTCTTTTAAGATTCTTTAAATGGATATTTATATTTCTATTATTTCTGTGCTATATTTAATTTTTAAAATTTGCGATATTTACATATTTGTATATTTATAGTAGTCTCTCTGCACTGGTGTCTGCACAAACTCGCTAGATCGGAAATCTAAATGGCGCCCATATGCAACTAGCCCATTTCTCTAGTGTTCTTGGAACATGAACTAGTGAATCATTGAGCTGTAATCTGTGCTAATAAAACAAACGTTTCTAATCAATATTTGTTGTTTGCAGAAAAACAGGCAAAAGGGAAGAACATCTTCTGGAGAGGATGGAAGGCTCTGAGAAAGTCCATCCAAACCAAAACCAAAGTGCATCCTTTTGTGGCTGAGCAGGAATCACAGGTTCATCCAGACACAGATGGTGAGTCTCCAGTTATAACCACCCTGATTCATGGCCATTTCAGCCTGATGTTTCTGGTGTTAGTCTTCATTTTTTCTTCTCTACTCCTGTTGGCTCCTCAAATATGCAGTAAAAAAAAAGAAAATGAAACACAAAAAAACATATTTATGTAGTGAAGTCTGATATTTGAGAAACATCACTAACTTGGTCAATAAAAAAAATAAAAAAAGTTTTACTAAACTGTACTGTAAGTGTTTCTTATGGTGTGACATAACAAAAAACTAAGAACATTTTCAATAAATACGAGACAAGCTTTGTGGTCATCCTTTCAAAACTGCTGAAAATCACACCATTTTAAGATGAGTGATGATTATATGTCCCTTATTGCAATACTCAACTGTCCTTTAAGATATTTTGAGATAAATACACATCTTCTTTTATGCCAGGTCCCTCCAAGATGGAGCAAACGCCGGACACAAATCCTGTGGATCATGACATGATGATGTGCCTGCCAGGACAGGTCTGTGAAGATCTGTGTGTGCCAGGTCCATCCAAGATTAAGAAAACACAGCATGCAGATCCTGTCGTTCCTAAACTGCCGCCTGTGCCAGAGCCCTCCAGTTGTGATCTGGATGACAGTGAGTCATTATTACCTTTGTTTCATGATACTAGTGCAAAATGCCCATGCAAAATCAGTTTTTGTGTGTGTTTTTAGTGTAATTGTTGGTTTGGTGCCCGTGAAAGAGACTGTGAACGCATTGAATTCAGGGAGCAGGCTAGGTTACTACAAATGATGGCCGTGAATAAAATATAATATTCAGAAGTAAACAGTGTAGCTGACATATCAGAATGTTTATTTTTAAACCACAACCTTCTTGGGGCTTCTTTGACCGATATATTTACCGATATCTTTAGCATTTCCAATCAACAACGTCAAACTTGGCACTGCACTTACTCGTGCCAGTAGCGAGACACCTGTCAAGTTTGAAATCCATCGGACTAACGGTTTGAGAGATATGCGAATAACAGACACAGACAGACACACAGACAGACAGACGTTTCTGTAATTTATAGGTAGACTAGTGCAAAATGCCCGTGCAAAAGTTTTTGTGTGCAAAATCAGTTTTTGTGTGTGTTTTTAGTAATTGTTGGTTTGGTGTGTTTGAGTGCTCATTGTTACAATTGCACAGCAAAAGTTCAGTGACATTTTTATTTGTGCATGGTTGAAAGCAAATACTGATACTGACATAATGACATGCAATAAATGTGGAACATTGAACTACATGATTTAGGGAGCAGGCTACACAGGGAACTCCAAGCTACTTAAGCTCCACTGCTTTCTTCGACCCTCTCTGTGAGGGTCAAAAGCCAGAGTGGCTAGAGCGGCAAAAGCCAGTGTGTGCTTCTTTTACCGATATATATTTACCCATATTTTTTGCATTTCTAATCCAAACAATGTCAAACTTGGCACTGCACTTTACTCATGCCCGTAGCGAGACACCTGTCAAGTTTGAAATCCATAGGAATAACGGTTCGAGAGATATGCGAATAAAACACACACACACACACACACACACACACACACACACACACACACACACACACACACACACAGACAGAAAGACGTTCCCGTAATTTATAAATAGATATAATATACAGAAGTAAACGGCGCAGGTGCAAAATCAGTTTTTGTGTGCATTTTTAGTAATTGTTCTTTTCTTGTCCCCATCTATTGAACCAGAAACAAACACACGAAAAATGAACCACAAGATATTTGCTTTTAACAGTAGCAACTGGAGTCTAGCAACCAGAAAATTTTACATTTTCACACACACACACAGACAGACAGACAGACACACAGACGTTTCTGTAATTTATAGATAGATTTCTGCCATCTGTTATTTTCTACTTTTCTACTAGGCTTTAATTCTGATCCTCTGACATCACGTAAAGTAACTTCTTGTAGCTGATTTGCAGCAGATCAGAAATCAAAAGATTGAAGTCTTTTAAGATTCTTTAAATGGATAATTTTATTTCTATTTGATATATTTCTGTGCTATATTTTATTTTTAAAATTTAAAAGGTTATATTTACATATTTGTATATTTACAGTAGGCATAATTGGTCCAGGAATCAGACATTGTGTATGTTCATGCACCATGAGTCCGCGCTAATTTTCTCTTCATGTTCAGTAAAGTGAGCCAAATGAAATGAAAGCCAAATGAAGCCTGGAAATGTATGTTTTGTTTTTAATAAAAGATCAGATAAAATAAGAAAAATAACTTTATCGTTGAATTGGAATCACCAGGCTCCACCCTCGTAATCGTGATAATAGTGAAATAAAATGACTATTAATATTGTGAAATAATATGTTGGGACATTTATGCAGGCATTAAACAGAAGTCGGGTGGATAGCGTGGACAATTCCCATTAATTTAGATTTGTAACATTACAGATAAGATTTGAATAGTAAAATGTAAGTTATGTCATTATATCATTGCTTAATTTGACGTCAGAGATGGGTCTAATAGTTGTTTTCATTTGTTTTTTCTTCATTTCAGAAAAAGTTACAGAACATAGGAAGAGCCCTGTTGTGGAGCCTTTTATTCCTCCAGCAGATCCAGCTCCTGAACCATCGTCACCTGCTCCAGATCACTCCGGCGTCAAGCCAAATAATGGTAAATCATTATTTCTCCAACATTATTTTAAACAGTATTATCTTGTTTTCCACTCAAAATAAGGCTTGTTTTTACAGAATCTTAAAATTATTTCCCCTATTATAATATTATTTTCTCGACCAGCGCTGACATTTTTTAAATAAAACAATGGATCTAGCAACAGACATTCTACTGACTATAAGTAACTTTTCAACTACATGTCAACTTATTCTAACCTCTAATGAGAGTTAGTAGACATGTAGGTGCAATGTTACTTATAGACTTATAGAATGTCTTAAAGGGACCAAAATAAAGTGAAACCAAAGTAACAATTTGATGTGACCACTGACATTGATAATTAATATTATAAAAAAATAAATAAAACAAAAACAGTTTTTGATGTCTAAAATGTTCCATCCTCAGGCCTCTGGACAACTGTTTCCACATGTTCTTCGAGTCTTTGAGTTCTCTAAACGTGGAAAAGAAATTGTATCCAGAGTATTTGGAAGGTGTTCCACGTCACCTAATTGATGGCAAAAGGTAAATCTTACTGAATTGTCCAGAGAATTGCAAGTGTTCCACGAACACTCAAATTTGATGCAAAAAGGTAAATCTTACTGAATGTACATTTTGCTCATGCATGCATACAAACACTTTAAAACAATTTACAGATGTTTAATCTTAGTACAGGTTGCCTCAGATGCTTGGATAGCAAGATTGACAACTGATTGCTATCTTATATTGTAGTTGTCAAAACCTGAATGTGTTGAGTTGTTAAGCAAGATTACTGTAGTTAACTACACCGTAGAAGCATTAGTATAATGTGATCAACAAATAAGCCAAGAGGCACCAAAATAACTTGAGCTGAAAAGGCTCTTTTGAACGCATCTAAAAAGATCAAAGAATAGACATTTCAAAATAATGTTTTCTTCAGATTTTTAGCCAGACTAACCTTCTGTCTGCTTCTCTCTCTAGCCTGGAATCCGAACCTCTCAGTTACAGAAGTGGCGAAATAGAACATTCAAGAAGAATTAGATTCTAGATTCCCACTTATGCTCCCTCATCATACTCTATACACTGGTTGAACATCCTAGAAAATTCACTCTGGTTATGGAGTATCCGAACCCTGCGAGACCTTGAAGGACGCAATTTCTCGTAGACCTTGGTCTGACATGTTTTCACGGCCATCATGGCACAGGCTGTGATAGCAGTGAGAGTCTGCTACGAACATGGTGTTTTCCATAGTGACATTCATGCGAAGAATTTCCTGTTGATGAAAATACCAGCTCAAGCTGATAGACTTTGGCTGCGGTCAGCTATTAAATTGGAATGGCTACGAGAGCAACACTTACAGGTGAGATAAATTGAGTGTGAAGTGAGAAACTGAGGACTTACTAATTATTTGATGATGCTTAAAAAAAAAGCTCAACAATGTGCAAATGTCTTTCTTACAGAGCTCGACACCCCCCCCCCCACCCCCCACGCCCTCACACACCCCCCCCCGATTCCACGCCGTCCCAGCAAATGTCTGGTCTCTAGGAGTGTTGCTGTACGAGTTGTCGAACGAATGTCTTCCTTTCATAGTGCAACGGAAATCACACAAGCCAAAGTTACATTTCAAAACCCCAACTTATCCGAATGTGAGTGAATAATGATGATAACATTGATACACACACATAAAGCAAACGATTTGTACAGAAAGTAAAAAGGTTGTAGTGTGTCAGAATTTTTATATATAGCTCAACGTATAGCGAGAGCAGTTTTCAAAAATGCCAGGTCACATGGTCATGACTAACCAGTTCTCTCCTTATTAAAATGTGTACAGACTGCAGGGATCTGATTAGACAGTGTCTAAACCCGGATCCATCTAAACGCCCCAGTTTAGAGCAGATATTTCAACATCCATGGTTTGATCTTGCACTAAACTAGATTGGAGAAGTTGAGGAGATTCACTCGATCAGTTTCAGGTGTGAGGAAGTGTAACAGGCAGAGTAGGATTAAATTCTGGATTATTTGTAGTGAGATTTTCAAATTTGTGTTCATTGTAATGTTCTTGTTATAGTCAAATCACCTTCATTTATATAGCGCTTGATACTATACAGATTGTTTTAAAGCGGCAGTCCTGTAGTAAACAGGAAAATAACAGAATAAGTAAACCAAACAGAATTCAATTCTGTTCTAGCTCTAAAAAAACATTCATGAGTCGACTTGTTCATATACTCTTTGTTTTGGATAGGAAATAACATACTTGCTGAGAGCTCTGAGATCGAGACTTGACCCGAAGCCAGAAGTCCAACACCAACCTGACAGAAACTGTCCACGTCTGAGCAAGAACGTTTATTTTGTTTAACGTGTTTATATTTTATTTAACATTTGTATCTCTTGAATAGGCCTTTATCACAAAACAATAGAACGGCGGAAGTAGCCGTGAAGCAGTGTACTGCGTCTTCCGGTTATTGCGTTCACCATGGCTGCCTGTTATCGCTGGACTACTTCGCTCTCGCATCTCCCAAAAGTTGGTCAAGACGATGTGGTGCGACTCGTGAATGAACACTCCAAGGTAAAATCTTCCAAGCTGGAGAAAGGATACAAGTTCTTCTACGAGAATTTTATCTTTAATTATAGAGGTAAGTGGCTCGAATTCTGTTGGCGAGTTCTCGCTGATTGCTAGCTTGTTATGTTTAATAAGCTAATCGTCAGCTTGTTAGATAGGTTCAAATACAGCCAAAAAAAGGTATCCTATTGAATAGTTAGAACAATGTGACTGATTATTAATGCTATTAAGATATTTTGGCTTTCACTTGTGTATGTCAGTGTCAGTGATTATTAAACTTTTGCCTGAGGAGCCCAAATGGCTCTAGCTAACGTTAATGGCGCGAAGTTTGGATGGTCACTTTGGCTACATTAATGTTCCGAAATGCCATTGTGGCTGTTTAAGAATCACAGGTTAAAGGGATAGTTCACTTTGAAATTAATTTTTGGTATGTTTTAGCTTACCTCAAGGGCATCCAAGATGTAGGTGTCTTTTTATTCGCAGTAGTTTAAATTTTTATATTTTTAGGTCAAACCGTTCTTGTCTGTCAGTCATATAATGCAGGTCGATGGTCACTGTCTCAAAACACAAGCACAGAGTCCAAATTAAAACAATTCCCCGTCGTCCAAATTAAACAATTCCCCATCGTAAGTACACATTGATGGCCTAAGACACGAAACGAGCGGTTTGTGTGAGAAAACGAACAGTATTTATATCGTTTTTACCTCTTATACGCTGCCATGTCGAAGTGATCTGATCTGACGTGTACGCAGACTGGTGCATAGATATATACACTAGATGTCACCTTAAAGACATTCGTTCCAATGAACTGCCGTAGACAAGACGACATCTAGTGTGTATATATCTATGCACCAGTCTGCGTACACGTCAGATCAGATCACTTCGACATGGCTGTGTATAAGAGGTAAAAACGATATAAATACTGTTCGTTTTCTCACACAAACCGCTCGTTTCGTGTCTTAGGCCATCAATGTGTACTTACGATGGGGAATTGTTTAATTTGGACGACGGGGAATTGTTTTAATTTGGACTCTGTGCATGCTCTTTGAGATAATGACCATAGACCTGCATTATATGACTGACAGACAAGAACGGTTTGACCTAAAAATATCAAAATTGAAACTACTGCGGAAAAAAAGACACCTACATCTTGGATGCCCTTGAGGTAAGCTAAAACATACCAAAAATTAATTTCAAAGTGAACTATCCCTTTAAGCGAATATCGTTTATTATCTTTATGAGCGCTGTCTCTGTGCTGTGGTGCGGTCGGAAACCAGATTGAAAATTGTCAAAGTATCCATTCGAATTTGTTCAGCTGATTTAAGACAACTTTTTCAATGATCTTGCCTATGAAAGGAAGATTTGAGATCGGTCTATAGTTGCTTAATATGGTCTTATCCAGATTGCTCTTTTTCAGGAGGGGCTTGACAACTGCAGTTTTCAGGGAGTTTTCCAAACTCCCAGAGAGAAGTGAGGCACTTACC
Source organism: Leuciscus leuciscus (assembly GCF_965113295.1). Classification (NCBI taxonomy): domain Eukaryota; kingdom Metazoa; phylum Chordata; class Actinopteri; order Cypriniformes; family Leuciscidae; genus Leuciscus; species Leuciscus leuciscus. Next base: position 14,424 of record NW_028118350.1, on the reverse strand, counting down.
ACTTCTAAAAGATCTGCTTCTAAACTGTTTAACACACTTTTGAAAAAAGATGTGGGAAGTGTGTCAAGGGCGCATGTTGATGTTTTAAGGTGCTGTACGGTTTCTTCCAAAATTTTGCCATCAATTTCTTTGAAATCAGACATAGTAACTACTAGGGATGTCCCGATACCACTTTTTCACTTCCGATACGATACCGATGCCGCAGCTTTGGCTATTTGCCGATACCGATATCAATCCGATATTTTTATTTTATTCTTAAAATTTTAATTAACTTTAACTTTATTCTAATCTGAATTATAAATAATTTATTTCTGTATAAAATAATACTACTTTTAAAAACACATTTGATTTTCTTTTTTAATCAATGTAGAATGTGTAAATTAAAAATAAACAGATTAGTGCTCTGTTTTAGGACAAGAAATGAAAACCAATGCAATATGATGAATGTCCAAAAGATGAGATCATTTTTGCTTTTAAACAGCGTGTGTGTGTCTGTGTGTGTGTGATTTTGGTTGAGTGACAGTTACAGTTTGACAAAAGCACAATGTTGTGTTTTACACAAATATAAGTAGGCTAAACACTTTTTGCAGTTTTAATGATGTCCTGTATGAAAATGACGGAGTATGTTTTTATGTTTCCACTGTTCGATGGCGCCCGTGCCTCTCTCTCTCTGACACACACACACACACACACACACATTCCAGCATTGCAATCTTGACATCGCAGCCTCTTCATTTTGCTGCATTCACACCAAACGCGAATAGAGCGTCAAATTCGCGTCTAGTTCGATGATTGAACAGTTTGAATCCATTCGCGCGTCCAAAGCGAATAGGACGCGCCGCGCGCGTATAATGATAAAGCGAGCATTTGAAGCGATATAGACGCGCGTTCAGAGCTAAGGCAGGGCTACAGATTAGGTGTCCCTAAAGAACCCGCATATGTCTATACGCGAGTTTATTTTTATACCGTGTATTCTATGTGTAAATTCATGCACCCCTAATAGGTATTGGATCATAGGTATCGGATCATTTTTTTTCTCCCCTCCGATCTCCGATCTAGCGTTTTGGGCCAGTATCGGCACGATACCGATGCCGTGGATCGGATCGGGACATCCCTACTTAATACATGGCTGCAAAAAACCTGCAATATAAAAGGAGTGAACTTCATTGACAACTTCAATCTTTTCTGGAGTCAGAGACAACTGTTTCATCGGGATGGCCCTCACCCAAACAAACTTAGTTCAAGAGTGTTAAAGGACAATATCTACTTCTCCCTCAATCATCCTTCTGCAGTGTGTGCCAATCTGAACGGCACACACACACCTGGACACAGTATGAATGACCACGGGACTTCACTTCAGCAGCAAAATGGACATGCGGTTGACATATCACACAAGGACAATGATAACACCACTCCGCCACAACAACCTCTGCTCACGGACACAATCTCAGCTGAGCCCTGCCCACAGAGCTCACCACAGACAGACACATTAGAACTGCTCCAAGATTCAGCACCCAAGGACGACTTCGTTTTTCGGTTCGGTTTGAATATCGTTATACCCCTACCTGCCACTGAAGCTAGATCTGTGTCTGTCAAGAAGAGATGCTTAAATGAGAACACTAGTGTACTATTTATGAAGGCAAAAGTGTGTTAAACATACCAAGCTTAACACCAAGCATATCTGCTGACTCTGTTGGTTTTCTCCTTGATTCTTTTAACTGAAAAGTTAAAAATGTAATTGATGATATTGCTCCTGTTAAAGTCAGGAAGAAGAGTGGCAGACAAAAAGCACCTTGGAGAAACTCAACAGCAGTGCAAACGGTACATGTATTCGTACTGAACGTACGTTTGGTGCATGGATTTACACAGAGAATACACGGTATAAAAATAAATAAAACTCGCGTGCACATTATTTATAGGCCGCTGTACGTGAGCTGTATCGTTCAGTTTCGTTCCGATAAACGGGGCACTAATTTTTCTTTTGCTCAATATGTTCAACGTTAATAAAAGGTCTTCTTCCTGACTTTAACAGGAGCAATATCATCAATTACATTTTTAACTTTTGAGTTAAAAGAATCAAGGAGAAAATCAACAGAGTCTGCAGATATGCTTGGTGTTAAGCTTGGTATGTTTAACACACTTTTGCCTTCATAAATAGTACACTAGTGTTCTCATTTAAGCATCTCTTCTTGACAGACACAGATCTAGCTTCAGTGGCAGGTAGGGGTATAACGATATTCAAACCGAACCGAAAAACGAAGTCGTCCTTGGGTGCTGAATCTTGGAGCAGTTCTAATGTGTCTGTCTGTGGTGAGCTCTGTGGGCAGGGCTCAGCTGAGATTGTGTCCGTGAGCAGAGGTTGTTGTGGCGGAGTGGTGTTATCATTGTCCTTGTGTGATATGTCAACCGCATGTCCATTTTGCTGCTGAAGTGAAGTCCCGTGGTCATTCATACTGTGTCCAGGTGTGTGTGTGCCGTTCAGATTGGCACACACTGCAGAAGGATGATTGAGGGAGAAGTAGATATTGTCCTTTAACACTCTTGAACTAAGTTTGTTTGGGTGATGGCCATCCCGATGAAACAGTTGTCTCTGACTCCAGAAAAGATTGAAGTTGTCAACTTCAAAACGCTGGCCCAAAACGCTAGATCGGATATCGGAGGGGAGAAAAAAAATGATCCGATACCTATGATCCAATACCTATTAGGGGTGCATGGATTTACACATAGAATACACGGTATAAAAATAAACTCGCGTATAGACATATGCGGGTTCTTTAGGGACACCTAATCTGTAGCCCTGCCTTAGCTCTGAACGCGCGTCTATATCGCTTCAAATGCTCGCTTTATCATTATACGCGCGCGGCGCGTCCTATTCGCTTTGGACGCGCGAATGGATTCAAACTGTTCAATCATCGAACTAGACGCGAATTTGACGCTCTATTCGCGTTTGGTGTGAATGCAGCAAAATGAACAGGCTGCGATGTCAAGATTGCAATGCTGGAATGTGTGTGTGTGTGTGTGTCAGAGAGAGAGAGGCACGGGCGCCATCGAACAGTGGAAACATAAAAACATACTCCGTCATTTTCATACAGGACATCATTAAAACTGCAAAAAGTGTTTAGCCTACTTATATTTGTGTAAAACACAACATTGTGCTTTTGTCAAACTGTAAACTCTTGTCAAACTGTAACTGTCACCCAACCAAAATCACACACACACAGACACACACACACGCTGTTTAAAAGCAAAAATGATCTCATCTTTTGGACATTCATCATATTGCATTGGTTTTCATTTCTTGTCCTAAAACAGAGCACTAATCTGTTTATTTTTAATTTACACATTCTACATTGATTAAAAAAGAAAATCAAATGTGTTTTTAAAAGTAGTATTATTTTATACAGAAATAAATGATTTATAATTCAGATTAGAATAAAGTTAAAGTTAATAAAAATTTGAAGGAAACAAATATATTGATCTAAAATATAGCAAATTAATTTTAAATTCATTCAGGTTACCAAACATATCTCAAGGTCTTTTGAATAAAGTGTGGCAGTCTTTCATTATCAGCTGTTGTTGTGGACTATATACTGGAGAAGTATTTGTTCTCCATTTGAGTGAGATGTTTTTATGTGGCTAATTGAGCAAAGTGCTTCCATATATTTTATTATTAGTAGTATTAGTTCAAGAATAAAATAAAAATATCGGATTGATATCGGTATCGGCAAATAGCCAAAGCTGCGGCATCGGTATCGTATCGGAAGTGAAAAAGTGGTATCGGGACATCCCTAGTATTAAGCCCAAGCAACCGTGAAAACCTGTTTGTTCCTCTTGCTGGGAGTGGTCCACTGATGAATGTTTGAACTTTCAGTCTTTTAAGTGTTTCAAAAAGTTCATTGAAATCCTTCTTAAGGAGTTCTGACTGCTCTTTATGAATATCATTCTTCCCCACATGAATGATGAGTCGATTTGCAGTCTTATGTTTCATCAGAATGTTCTGAAGTTCCCTGTTTATATCAGAAGTTGTTGCTTGTGGAAGGCAGCATGTAGTTGTATCCCTGCCGCTAATGTTTCTGATTATGGAGTCTCCCACTATCAGAGTCCTGGGCTCGGCTGCGCTCTGAGCTGAGTGCCGCTGTCTGCTCGACCTTGAGCGCCAGTTAGCATCAGTGTTAGCTACAGGCTGATTCAGTCTGTGTTCGATCACATTCATCACGTTTGGGGATTCCTCATTTACATTCATTAGTACTTGAAATCTGTTCTCAAGATGTATAGGCGGTGGTAGGAGACCAGTGTTTGCTATCCTTGTCAGAGTTGTATCTGGGGTAGAGGATGCTACTGCGGTAATATGTGAGGCTCGTGACAATCTGATGTCTCGAGTGCCTTTGGGTCTCGCTCCCTGTTTGTGCCATCGATTTGTAAGTCGATCGGCTTGTTTCTCTACCTGTTGAGGAGCACTAGTTTCATGGGACTCACCGGCTATATGCTGAGGGTGTCCATGACGAAGCTCTGTTGTATGTTCCGTCTGGTTTGGTGGTCCCGTACGTAACTTTGTTTCAAGAAGTTAGTGCAGCAAGTAGATTCTTGAACCAGAAGAGGCATTTTCTCTCTTATCCTTATGAGTGTAGGCAGTTGTGTTTTCCTTTCCCCGGAATGTAAGCTGGTTGGGTAAAAGAATTCTGCGTTTTTGTAATAATCCAAACTTTGTCGTTTGAGCACTGTGCTGATTTGCTGAAGTTAAAATTAGGTGATAAAAGGAAATAAAATATGAAAATATGGGAGAGATAAAATGTAAAAGCGATAGAGCAAAGCGCGGAGCAGTTAGCAAGAGGGTCCAAGCTGAGCAGGAAGTTCCTCTCCTTTCCTTTCCTTTCCTTTTAAGAAGTTTCTTAATAAAGACATGGAACTCTCATCACGGTAAAATGCAATGAACGAGCATCGCTCTTTTACTTTCGTTTTCAACAACGTAATTTTCTTCAGGGAAAACCAATCAAGGAAAACATATCAGGGCTCGACAGTTAAAGGGTTAATTTAGTGATGATGTAAGCTGCTCATCCCAAATAAGGGGAGTGGCAACGCTACTAGCGTCCACAGTGTTTTCCTCATGATGTGCCGGGGAAGAGAAACACCTGTGTTGCATTAGCAATCAGGGATCAAAGCCATAAAGGTATGATGTATTTGTTGTTTGGGAGGGCTTTTTGTGCGTGCTGCTGAGTTCTTTGCCGAGGCTGCCGTGCCGGGACGTGGGTTGGAGATAGACGCGTGCGACTGGGAGGGATATTTTGTTGGGGGTTTTTCCCTGAAAGTTTGGCGGCCGCCATCGATTTCGTTGAATGCGTGAACCCACGTCCGGTAGTGGGTAAGGAAGCCAGCAGAACACTTTCATTTTTAATGTTATTGATGTGTGTCTTGGTCTTGCTATGTTCGCCGGGGAGGCTTTAATTTATGTGTGTGATTACCGGTCCCCCGGCGCTATTTGTGTGCAAAGTGAGCGCGTGTGAGTAAGGGGGTAGGAGAGCAGGTTACCTCCCATATGACTCTTATACTGTATAGCTATTGACGACGGCTATGTATTTAGCGTGAGTGGTATTGATGGTATGTCCTGATATTTGGTGTGTATTTATTGGTGTGGTATTTAAGTGATTTATATGACTTTGTATGAGGTTTGCAGTGCAATGAAATTATGCGTGTTATAGGTGATCACATGAATTGATTTAATGCATGTATTTAACAACCTTGGTAACCTTGTGCCGAATATATTGTCCTGTTTGATTGATGCTTTATTTATCTTTAAGCTTACTGATTAAATGTTATCATTAATTACAAATACATGATTAGAATGGTACCTGTTATTGCATCAACCTGCTGTCCCCCCCTGGGTTTTAATACTATGCTTGTTCAAAAATAAAATTGTTATATTTATATCTAAGAACTTGTGTATTTGAGTGTTTTCCTTGGGTATTGAGCCACAGAAAATCATTGGTCCAGTAGAGAACCTGTAGATCACTCTACAACAGTGGGGTGGTTACAATAACAATTAATTAATAAAGAAAAAATATGCGATTTAAAAAGACCATTTCGAGTCTTGACTCAATTTCGACCAAATACATAACGTTAGCAAACTGTTACTGCGGTTATGGGATAGCTTACATTAACGTTACAGCACGTTATCGTTGACGTTAGCTCACTTTAACGTTAATAAAAACCTTTTCTACTTTACCTCTCTGGATCTTTGGGGAATCTATGAAATGCTAGTTGATTGGTTGTACACTGGTAGTTGTTGCAGTCGATGGCAGAACACTGTTTTCTTTGTTTCCAATTATTTCCAGACATAATGTTAATGCTGTATATGGTAGTTGTACTAACGGTAAAGCCGTTGGTTCAGTCCAAAATGGCGACAGCGCAACAGCAGCGCCATCTAGCGATTGTTGTCAAAACTGCAACGGAGTTTCGCCTCTTGGTACTTCTATACTCTTTGCTCATACTGGCGGTTTAGTTTCAAAGTAGCCTATCATTCTTTTCAACATTCCTTATTTGTATATTGAAAAAATATTTACACTCTCAAAGTCTCATTTAATACAGTTTTAATTTTTCAGTGTAAATTATTTAATTTGATTGGTAACAGCCTAGTGTCTTATAATTTTAATTTAATAGATTGATTAAATTTAAGAATTTGAAATGAACAATGAACTGAACAAAAAATTATTCTGAGTGTTTTCAAACAGTGATGTAATGAAACATTGACAATTTATGTTTGAAGGGAGTAAAGCCTCTGATTAGCCTATTAAGGAAATGTAATTCTGCCAAAAGAAGAACTTTTATTTTAAATAAAATAATGTTCATTTTAAATCAGCCTACTTCAGTGTGATATGCTACCATATTATCATGCTTAACACTAAGAATTTGAATAATTGTATTGTGATAATTATTGTGATAATAATAACTGTATTATTTTACTGTATATACATTTTAAAATATTGCTGATTACTTACAAAGCACTAAATGGTTTAGCTCTGCAGTACTTGAGCGAGCTCTTAACGCATTATAGTCCTTCACGTCTATTGCAATCTCAAAATTCCGTCCAGTTGATAATACCTAGAATATCAAAATGGACTGCTGGCGGTAGATCCTTTTCCTATTTAGCAACAAAACTTTGGAACAGTCTTCCTAACATTGTCCGGGAAGCAGACACACTCTGTCAGTTCAAAGCTAGATTAAAAACACATCTCTTTGACCTAGCATACACATTATAGACTTTTATAATTCTATTATGCTGCATAGATTAGGCCAGCCGGAACCGGGAACACTTCCCATAAATCCTGATGTACTCGTTACATCATAAGAAGAATGGCGTCTACGCTAATATTAGTCTCTCTGTTTATACCGAGGTTTAACGCAGTCCACCGGATCCAGGCCGTATCCAGATCTGATGAAGGACCAGCGCCTGGACACGACGACAACGCAGTCCTGAAGTGTCAACCAGTCTCTCCGTTTCCTGAAGTGAGGTGGATCCCGGTCGTATCCAGATCAGATGGTGGATCTCCACCTGGACCCTAACCATGACACATCCCTGAAGTGCCAGCCTCATCAGCCCTGTGAAGGCCTCATCGACACAACCAATCTGACTTCTGACCTGTAATGCTGCCTGGATCATAATCATACACTGTTCGCTCGTTGGCCAGAGGAGAACTGGCCCCCGACTGAGCCTGGGTTCTCCCAAGGTTTTTTTCTCCATTCAATGACCTGATGGAGTTTTGGTTCCTTGCCACTGTTGCCTTGGCTTTCGGCTTGCTTAGTTGGGGACATTTAATATTCAACAATATTATTGATCTGCCTTATTAAGGGTGGACGACGATGCAATTTTCTTCTAGAAACAAACTTTGTTGTATTATTTTCATGTTATCAATGTGAAGCTGCTTTGATACTATCTGTATAGTAAAAAGCGCTATATAAATAAAAGTGACTTGACTTGACAAACGAGCAGGATTATGTGCCCCACTGTATATATATTTTGTATATATTAATGTATATGTAATGTGTATATATATATAATGTATATTATATATACATATAACATACATTATATGTATATATAATATATGTATAATATATGTATAATAATGTATATGTATGTAAGACTGAAAATACTGGTTGAGGCCTGATTTATGGGACAAAAGGGCCCTGCTGGCCAGAGCCATAGAGAGATAGAGTTGCGACACTCTTTGATGTCGCCGCTATGGCTGTCACGTGGTTCATGTAAGCCCCAATAGTTCCAAAACATACGCTGGCTGTCATGTTCTTCTATTGGACAGACAGCAGCGATTGCATTATTGAACGGTAAATATAAAATAAAACACACACCCAAGTACTTTTTCAGCTGTTATTGCATTATTGCATTTTGTTAATGTCAGTTTTGCATTTGGAGATAAGTTTTAGGCTATATTTTTGGAGGGAAAAGCTTAGTGTTCATGTTCGCATGGGTAGTAGCACTGGCTTTAGCGGCTCTAACTTAACTTTTCCATATCATTCATCTGATGATGGACGTCTCATGATATTTATTTTAGCACAACTGGGCGTATTAGGCTATTGATTCCTGTGATTTTGCTTAGGTCTGCCGTGGCGGTCCGTTCAGAATTCGCTTAGAAGCTAGCTCACTTCTTCTGATGAAAGTGGCCACCCCCAGGACCACAACGTGAAACATGATCATGTTAAGACTAAGAATATAATTTTAAGATTAAGCCATACACATATAATCAAAACTATAACAGATTAAAAACGAATTTACGCTTTTATGTTTGGGTATATAGGTAAGTGCAGAGTGAAGATTTTTCTCTATGGCTCTGGGTTAGTGTACAGAGTAGGCCAAGAGTAAGGGTAGCTGTAACTCAATCCAAGTAACTTAAGCAATTAACTAACAAAACACTTGTAACTTCTGTTACAGCTATTGAGACATCAATTAAGCATGGCTGATACAAATGAAGGTTTTCAAATAAAATATTTTTTATTAAACAATGACAGACAACAAAAATGTGTGCTTGTGTGTGAACAAGAAAATCAAAAACCAGGGGCAGGTGATCCATGAAACAGACCAGGGGTCTCATTTATAAAACTGTGCGTAGGAACCTTACTAAAAGTGTACGTGCGCCCGAAAGGCAAAAATGGCGTACGCAAAAAAATATTCAGACTTATAAAACCGTTCGTACGCCAGAAACTGCGCAGAATTCACTTTATAAATCCCAGTCAGCGGAAGATTGTGCGCATATGCGTCTCCACCCCGAAATAACCATATATGGAGCTTACAACGCCTAGTTTTACTATGCAGATCCTCATCTGCATATCATTTGCATATTATTATTCATCCACGTGATAACGTTTAACGGTACAAGACACATTACATTAATAAAAATCAAGTTGTTTGCCTATCCTTGCCTTGTTTTTGAATACATAAATCAAATAGTGTAAAATACATTTCAGAGAAAGTTTTCTCAATCTTTTCCACTGGCCGAATTGTATTTTTAATTGACTTATATTTTTAATGGAAACAGATAGGCCTTGGGCATTATTTGTACGAAACTATTTTCTCAGACAATCTGGTATTATCATGATAAGCAATTATCTTTGTGGTTAAAACATTAAAACACAACACGCCACAGGAAGTGTTCAAAAACATCGCATCCACAACAATATTTCTATTGATTGAATTTGAATATAATATAAAAGTACGAGTATTTCCTCTCTTAAAATGAGTACTTCCAGACTTTTTAGAGCCTGATGTTCCATGGATGTACTGGTGCATAAAGAACCTATAGATCATCACGTTTACTTTGTTAATGCACAAGAACCCTTAAGACCTAAAAGTCACACCAAGAATATGTCATTTCAAAAGAACCCTATAAAATAGTTCATATGATCCTGAACCTAAGAGTCAAACTATTTATGTTCTCCGAGACATTCTTCTGTTTGTTTGTTTGTTCATATAGAACAATCCAGAAAAATCTTAGATGTGGAAAAGATTATGTAATCAAAATGTGTCTGTTCTGTTCTGTGTGAGGTGTTTCTGTAGCTTTTATGATTGGTAATTACAGCTCTATAATTTAAAGAACATCTTAGTAAAGTCTTGCATGGCAGAGAGAGCGACTAAAGAGCAAGAACTGTCCGAATCTGTTCCAGGAACGCGTAACGAGAAGCAACTGTCCGGCTCCATCTCCTTGCAGCAGCAGTAGGATTCACCCGTGTCAACATCTCACGCACCCTGGACCGAGTAACAAGCACACCCTGTGTGCGCAACAGGGCTCTTATCATCTGAAACAGATTTTTTGAAAGGTTTCTAAATTGACACGAGATTCACAAAACAATGGCACACAAATGTGAATTAAATACAGCCTAAAGATAAAGACCACCAATTACCTCATTTCCAGAATTAGGATATTGGCTCTGAAGTTGCCTCACATGTTGTTCTAGTTCACCATCATCTATTGCAGACAGCATACTTCTAACAGGTATACCCATCAACTTTGACTTCTTGTACAGAAATGATGAGGAGCATCCCAGTATTTCAGCAGTTTTTGCAATTGTATGGCCTTGCTTCAGCAGAAATTCAATGTGTTCTCTGGTAACATCAATGGCTGGTCGGCCTTTTCTCCCTACAAAAAGAAAAAGTAATTTTTTTGTAATTTATATCAGCATACCAATTCTTATACATGCACTGAAATTGCATATAGTTAATAATAATAAACAGAGCAATTCCTAGAGGGTCCTCACCCCATCGGTGCTCTGGCCCTATATGAATAGGCCAGTAGGCTACACTGGAAATGGAGAGACTTGTGGAATTGCAAAAATATAGTATTTATTGCCGTGACCAGTGGACATAACAGTGGTGTAAGACCAATACATTAATGACTGCATAAATAAGCACATGGATACATAGCCTACAGTAAATCAATAAATATAAAGAATTGTTTCTAAACATAATTCATTTGTGTGAGGATATAAATTTTGTTTTAACATGATGCAACTGGAACAGGCTTTTTATTTCTTAGTTACTAGCCTTCCAGTTAGGTAAAAGATCGTTTCATGGTTTGTGTTTTTGCCGGGAGTCTGCTAGCTGTTTACCTTGTCATTCCGGAAGTAAACAAAGCTAACTGACTGCCTGCAAAATGGTTATACTGTTTTCCTACACTATTTGAGTATCGTAAGGACCCAACGGACGTTCTGGAGCTCTTGTAATGAGTGTTTTGAGTATCAGATTTCATACATCAGGTATGAATGTATATTTCATTGATCAGGTTTTTATAGCTCATATATGCAATTTAATGATAATTGACAGATTAAAAGCCACCAAAATCCTGTTGTGTCATATTTGTCATTTACATTAACATGAAAAATGTAAGTAAATAAATAATAATAATGTATATATGTATACATTAATTATGTATAATAATGAATGTATACTTTATCTATGCAAACATAAAAATTAATTATAACGCCAGACCATCGATGTAAATGTCTGTTGAGAGAGCCAGTCATAGAGATAAGGAAATTAACCCACTTCTTCTTTGATTATGGCGGGGAGTGGAAATTACGTTTTTATGGATATCTAAAATAGAGCAAGGTCATGCACAATAATTTGCACTACCCTTACGAAAAAAAAGTATACTTCAAGTTCATTTTATGAAGTATACTTGAGTAATGTTCAAGTATATTTTTAAGTATACTTTATGTAGTAAGTATACTAATGTCAATATGTACTAGTAGTAAACTTGTAAGTGTACTATTTTAATACCGCTTGGGACTAAATTGGCCCACTTGAAGTATATAAAAGTATATGTTTAAGTGTACTATAAGTGTAACAGTAGTAAACTTTAAGTTTACAACTAGTTCATAATTATGTTTCTCATTTGTACTGCAAGTGAACTTATGAGTATACTAGTAGTTTACTATTTTAATACTTGTAGCAACTTTGAAGTATACTCTCAGTAAACTAGTAGTTTAGTAGTTTTATACTACAAGTTTTATTTTAATGTACTCTCAGTAAACTACTAGTTTAGTAGTTTCATACTACAAGTTTTCTTTAAGTGAACTTAACATCATACTTATAGTTTACCATTTATATATAATTTTTACTCTTTTAGTGTACTCTCAGTAAACTACTAGTTTAGTAGTTTTATTCTACAAGGTTTCTTTAAGTGAACTTAACATTATACTTATAGTTTACTATTTATATACAATTTTTGCAGTTGCAGTAGGCCTATACTACTATGTTCAAATGTTATTTTTTTATACTTGAAAAATACCTTTAACTCTACTTTAATTTTAAAAACATTTTATTAGCTTCATGCATCCTTTTTTATCAACACTTGAATGTCAGTAAGTTTCATAAAGGCAACATTTTAAACAAAATAGTTGAGGAAATCACATTTTTGTCAAAGACTAGGCCTTGATCAGATCCAGAACGATGATCAAAACACAGGTGGAGATCGAGTCCAACACCCCCAAAGCTTCACAGTCGTTTTCTCTTCATGGGTTAGGTCTACACTTCATTTCATTTGGAAACATTAAGTTTTGATTTACAAGCTGTTTAATGTTTGATATTACATTATTTTACATTTGAGTGAGCAATCGTCTATCACTTGTTTCAGCTTCTTCTTCTCCTGTGTTTTGATCCAGAGATTCTGTACTAGAAGATGTGTCATAGCGCCCCCTACCGTATACCAGTGAAAACATGGATAGCTGGAAAATTCAGTCAATGGTGGGGAAAAGTTAAAGTAAATATGTACACTACCAGTGGACTAGCCGACACAAAAATTCAGATACGCAGAATTAGAAACATATCTGTTTTATATCAATATTTTAATCAATATTTTCAAACAAAGTTTCATAAGACTGTATATGAAAAACGATGTAAAAAAAAAAAGTATATTTAATAGGCTACTCAATCAAAAGAGTTAACACAACTACAAGCCAAGTATACTTTTAATAATTCAAATTTTAAGTATATCTCGATCAAAAGATTGAGTACAAGTATAGGCCAAATATACTTGGACTTTTCTCTCAGTATAAGTCAAGTACACTTAAGTGTAATTAAGTATATTTCTGAGAAGTATATAAAAAGTAGACTGAAAGTATACTTTCTTATTTTTAGTTTAAAAGAAGTATACTAATAGAACACTTGAATAAACTTCTTTTTCGTAAGGGTAGTCATAATGACGTTTGAGATATCTTTAACTTTCATTCTGCCTAGTCAAAACTGAATTACAGATAACTTGAATGACACAAGTCACAATTACGTTACAGATATCTTGAATGACAATTCCAACTATCCAAAATGTAATTACGACTAGTCAGAAAGACGTTGTTGATATCTACAATGTTAATTCCGGATAGTCAAACTAAGCGTTTAAATGTTAAAAGGGCTTCCCATACATCTCTCTGATTTAGTTTAAAATATCTGAATTTCTTTTCTTAAGATGACTGAAAGTCTTACAGGTTTGGAACTATATGAGGGCGAGTAAATTATTACATTTATTTTTTTCCAAAAAAGCAGCAGCAGCTGTGGCGTCACAGGCTGCGCGAGATCCCTATGACGTCACTGAGTTGTTCAGGTCAGCAGCGATTATCAGAATCAGTCAAATAGAGTCTACACAGCTCGTTGAGATTCAGAATCTGACAGAATACGGTGTCATTTAATATATATACAATATAAATTGAGTTACTTTGACGGAATCTTCAGTTCAGGTGATCATAACAGTAGTTCAGTAGAGTCACTAGCGGACGAAGAGTACAAACGCAGTCTACAACTGTAAACAACAGGCCGAGACAGTGTCAATCTGATATCATATCATGTCTCCAAACTGCCCACTGGACCTGAGAGTCCCTTTGGAGGACCACCCAACAGGTACTGAGTTAATATACATCATTCAGAACTAACACATACTTAAGTAAGGCCGGGGTAATGTATGGCGACTGGCGAGGCGGTTGTTATAGCGCCTGAATCTGCCTGAAGGGGCTGTTATTTTGCTATAACAACCGCCTCACTATACACTATAATTGTATTGATAGGATTTTGCTGGAAATTACCATTTGAACTCACCATTAAAAGTCTCACCTCCGAGGCATCCTAATCTACATTTCATTCCCTCATCCCTCACCCCCTCTCTCTCATACTCAGATCACCTGAATTCACCCAAGAAAATATATAGTTTAATGTGAATGATTATCATCGAGTATTATACATACTTAGTATCATTTGAAATGTCATAAGTGCGACTGGTACAAATGCCTAATTTCCAAATAAGTAAAACAAAAGGTAATAAGGTTTTTAAGAATTTAGGGATTACTGGCACATAAGAAAGGTGGTCTCCTGGCAAATGGTCTCCTACCCCCAAAAAGTGCAACCTCTGAATGCAAATTTCCATTGTTAGCACA